>NC_041391.1:434847349-434890907 GCF_002162155.2 Triticum dicoccoides | reverse complement strand
GCTTAGCTGCAGCCCAGTGCTCGCCTAAGATATAGAAATCCTACCGAGTGAAGAGCAAACCTCTCACTCGGAGGCTTAGCTGCAGCCCAGTGCTCGCCTAAGATATAAAAATCCTACCGAGTGAAGAGCAAACCTCTCACTCGGGGGCTTAGCTGCAGCCCAGTGCTCGCCTAAGTTAGCAAAATCCTACCGAGTGAAGAGCAAACCTCTCACTCGGGGGCTTAGCTGCAGCCCAGTGCTCGCCTAAGTTATCAAAATCCTACCGAGTGACGAGCAAACCTCTCACTCGGGGGCTTAGCTGCAGCCCAGTGCTCGCCTAAGATATAAAAATCCTACCGAGTGAAGAGCAAACCTCTCACTCGGAGGCTTAGCTGCAGCCCAGCGCTCACCTAAGTGGACTAAGGAATAAGTCGATTGCAGTAAGCGCCCTGCTTTGAACCTGCAAAAGACATTTCGAGCCAAAAGCAATCATATTCAAACACCAAATTCAAGTTCGGATCGATACCTAAAGGAACCGAAAGTGCTCAGGCGCTAAGCCCGTTAAGGTTTATCGGTTACAACTCCACTCGGCATACCGAGGCAAATTTAAAGTGTCGAGCTTAGCAGAAGTTTTTTACCCCTACTGTGGAGGGCTGGAAGGTGCAACAAACTCATCAAGATCAATTCCATATGCGATCCGAGTGGCAGCCGCAAGGAAAGTTTCCATAAAGGACCTGAAGTCGTGTTTCTTGGTATTGGCCACCCGGAGGGCCGCCAGCTTGTCTTCTCGCGCATCTTTGCAGTGGACTCGGGCCAGACACAGAGCAACATCTGCACCGCACCGAGCCGAGGACTTTTTCCACTCCTGCACTCAACCAGGGATCATGTTCAAGCGAGCCATCAGCGACTCGAGGTCGTTCTGAAGTGTCTCCCTGGGCCAGAGCGTCGAGTCGATGCGAGATGTGGCGACCTTCAGCCTTGCAAGATAGTCCACGACAGCTGCAACACGGGACTCCAGTCGGAAAACATTCATGGCAACTTCGTCGTTCACCGGAGAATTGACGGGGTCAAGGTTTGGTTCCAGCCGGCTAGTTTCTTCTTCAAAGTTTTGACAAAATTCTGCAAGGACGATCACCGAGTCAAGGCAATGGTCGAGTGGAAAAACCACGGTTGGAAATGATTGCCGAGCATAGAGATTTACCTTCAAGCATAAGAAACAGCTTCTTGGCAAGACCATTCAGGAAGGCCTCCAGATCTTTTTTCTTCCAAAGAGCAGCTTTCAGATTGGCATTTTCTTGCTCAAGCTTGGTGACTGAAGCTAACTTCTCATCAACAAGCTTGATCTTCTCAGCTAGTTCAAGGTCTTTCTTCCGTTGGGCCTCCCTCACCTTACCTGCAAGTTACAGCAAGATCAGATCTTGAAACAAATGAAGGGAAAAAGCAGTCGTCAAGGTCTCACCAAACATACCTTCGGTCTCCTCCTTTGCCTTCGTCAGATTCTCCTGAACCAGCTTCAATTTCAGCTCGAGCTGAATGTGCTTGTTTTCCAGCTCAGAGTAGCGAGCCACAAGATCACAGGAGTTCTGCGAAGAACCAATCGACTAAATGTCAAATATAATTCACTTCCGAGTGAAAAAGGAAAAATCACGCGTTTCTAAGACTACATCCGAATACAAGCATTCGACCGTAGTCTCGGGGACTACACCCAGTGGGTGCACTCAGCGTGCCCCCACTAATCCTATTGAAGATAGAATCGACCAGTCGACCTAAAAAAAAGAGATATATTCTTTAAGACTGTAATCGACTGCAAGCAGTCAACCACAGTCTCGGGGACTACACCCAGTGGGTGCACTCAGCGTGCCCCCACCGGTTTGCGAAATCCATTCGCCATAGTCGAATGACGGAAAGACTGAAATTATAAAGCCTAAGGCCGACTGCCAGCAGTCGACCTTAGCCTTGGGGACTACACCCAGCGGGTGCACTCAGCGTGCCCTCGCTAACACGGAGTTTAAGACTGAACTTATGAAGCCTAAGACCGACTACCAGCAGTCGACCTTAGCCTTGGAGACAGAGTCGACCAGTCGACCGGTTTGCGAAATCCAGTCGCCATGGTCGAATGACGGAGTTTAAGACTGAAATTATAAAGCCTAAGGCCAACTGCCAGCAGTCGACCTTAGCCTTGGGGACTACACCCAGCGGGTGCACTCAGCGTGCCCCCGCTAACACGGAGTTTAACTCGACACACCCACTGGGTGACTACTATAAATTCTGGAAAGAAAAGTTTTTGATAGCATATCCTAACAGAACAAACGGTGGTCGACTGACCTGAACATTGCTTTGGAGGGCGGAACTGGCGTCGTAAGCTGCCTGGCTCGCATCCCGGATGGTCTTCAACTGCTCCATCATGATCCCTGCCTGGCGTATCGCCTCCTTCGCTGCGCCAGCTTGGTCCTCTAGGACGTGGTGCGTCGTGAAGAGGGAGGGCTGCGGAGCACTCGTCAGTGGATCTGCGAAGGACACGGTGTGTCGAGTGGTGTTCTCCTCCTCCGCGACCAGAGTCTCAGGCACCGTCACATCCTGGGTCACCCTGCTGGCAGACGCTTTCCTACTCCTTATGTACTTCAGCGGTTCCTCATCTTCATCATCATCAGGGAGAGTGATAACAACATTGGATGGAGCTACAGAAAAGAATCAGGATTAGATCATGAGTCAGTCGACTAAAGACGGTGTTAAGAGTATAGTACCAGGTTTTGAGGTTGCTGCGTCCTCCATCTCATGGTCGTCAGCCCGGGCCGAGGTCTCAGAAGTAGCAGCACTGCAACTCCAAAGAGTCAGTCGACTAACTCCAGCGCCAACCAGAGATAAAGTTCCTACAAAACAAGAAGACTTAAGCAACATGATTACCCTGATATGGTGGGGATAGACACCTTCATCTTCGGCAGGTGCTTGGTCGGCTTCGACGGGGCCGCCCTGGGCTGCTTCGGCGCCTTTTCAGTCAGCGCCGGAGAGGTGGTCCGAGGGCGCTTGGTCGACTGTGTAACAGTCGCAACCCCCTCGCCGCGTTCGGTCGCAGGGTCATGAACAAGTTTCGACCGCCTTTCCGAGCGCGGTGGTGCGACCTCCTCCTCCTCCTCCTCTTCCTCGTCCTCATCGTCATCATCATCATCGTCATCATCATCGTCATCAGCCTCAGCGGCGTCTGAGTCCCACTCCTCCTCCTGGCTCTCGCCCCCGCTCGCTTCTCCCTCCTCGGTCGGAGCCTGTGCTACATTGGGCATCGAGTACAGCTCAGTAAGGGCCTGATAGACATCAAGACAAAGATAAGTCGATCGATCGACAGAGAAAACAGAAATAAATGTGACAAGAATACAATGGGAAGTGGAGCAGACATACCTTGTTTGGATCACTATGGCAGTCGAGTGGAGGAATCCTTCTGGCTCCGCGAGGGTTATCTTTGTTCCCAGTAACAGCGGCCATCCACCTTTCCAGAGTGGTATCGTCGACTGTTTCTGGATTGACCCGAGTCACATCCTCAGTCCCGCGGTACAACCACATGCAATGGCTCCGGAACTGAAGAGGCTGGATTCGACGCCTAAGGAAAACCTCCAGGAGATCCATACCCATCACTCCCTCCCGAACCAACTGAACTACGCGCTCCATCAGCATCTTCACGTCAGCTTTCTCCTCCGGAATCAACTTCAGAGAGGAGGGCTTGTTCACTCGGTCCATGGTAAATTGAGGGAGTCCACTCGACTGCCCCGGCGTCGACTGATCTTGGCAGTAGAACCAGGTCGACTGCCAGCCTCTGACTGACTCGGGGAATGTCATGGCTGGGAAGGTGCTCTTGTTCCTCACCTGGATCCCCAGACCTCCACACATTTGGACAACTCGGGTTCTTTCGTCGCCTGGGCTCGCCTTCTTCACGGTTTGAGAGCGGCACGTGAATATGTGCTTGAACAAGCCCCAATGCGGTCGACAGCCCAGAAAACTCTCACACATGGACACAAACGCGGCAAGATAGGCGATAGAATTCGGGGTGAAGTGGTGGAGTTGCGCTCTAAAGAAGTTCAAGAAACCACGGAAGAAAATGCTCGGCGGCAAAGAGAATCCGCGGTCGACATGGGTAGCCAGAAGCACGCACTCACCCTCTTCCGGCTGGGGCTGCAACTCTTTCCCCGGAAGCCTCGCAGCTCCATGAGGGATCAGGCCCTCGTTGGCCATGTCGAGGAGATCCTTCTCCGTGATGGTCGACTGGATCCAATCTCCCTGGACCCAGCCTTTCAGCAGGCGAGATCTAGACGAAGACCCGCCGCGGCTGGTGGATCTTCCCTTCGCCTTCTCCGTCGCCGACGCCTTCTTCGCGCGCTCCAGCGCCGCCGTCTTCTCCTTGACCATGGCTACCGGCGAGGCGCGTGAGGAGGATTGGTGCGGAGGCGAGAGCGAGCGCGTTGGGCGGAGACGAAGGGGGCAGAGAGAGAATGTTGAGGCACTGTTCAAAAAAACCTCGCCGGACGCATTTATAAGATCCCTTCCGAGTGGATGACAGGTGGGCCCGGTCGACCTAATCATATCCTGTAACAGTTGCGCAAGCGTGATACATGGCGAAAAAAGCGGCGCGGGAATCGAGGCGTCTATGCCCCGTCCCATCCGAGCGCCACGGTCCGCTCCGCTTCGCGCGCTCCCCCAAATTCCGTATCCCGCGGAATCCGCGGACGGCAGATCAGTCTGCCAGACGCGGGATTTCCTGCGATCCGTCGCTCGGAAATCAGCGAAGCCCAAAAGATCACTCGACGAAGAAAAAGAATGGATCGAGTCGACTGAAGAAAAGTTGTTCACTATCAACAAAAAGAATTTTTGGTTCAAAAACAACGCACGACCAGTATGCGAAAGCTAATCGGAAACAACATCAACTCCTTCATCACTCAAGCCTCAATCCATTCGGGGGCTAATGATGGAGTCACGTACCTAGGGTAGGGTCACAGACCTGATCTAAGTACCCTGCCCGAGGACACTCTTAGAAGAGGTCACCTTCCAGTCGACCAACAAGGGACTCACTCGACTGACTTGAAGGACTGGACCACGAAGACTCACTCGACCACCAGAAGGTCAAGAGGCACTCTGCACTGCAACGACTTGTAATTAAGTAGACTTTATGATAGTAAAGACACTTTATGTGGGGCGTTACCTATAATGCCCCGGACTTAATACACCTTAAACCCTTCATTACGTGGGCTGGCTGGGGTCCTGGCGCACTCTATATAAGCCACCCCCCTCCACAGGCAGAAGGGTTCGGCACCTTGTAATCCATATACACATAATCCACTCGACCGCCTCCGGGCTCCGAGACGTAGGGCTTTTACTTCCTCCGAGAAGGGCCTGAACTCGTACATCTCTTGTGTTTACAACCTCTCCATAGCTACGACCTTGCCTCTCCATACCTACCCCCCACTCTATTGTCAGACTTAGAACCACGACACTATGCCCACAACAAAATTGTGTTCTACTCGTGCAATAGAGAACTACGCATAGACCTAGCTCATGATGCCACTGTTGGGGAACGTTGCAGAAAATTAAAAATTTTCCTACGGTTTCACCAATATCCATCTATGAGTTCATCTAAGCAACGAGTCATGGGAGATGCATCTACATACCACTTTGTAGATCGCGAGCGGAAGCGTTCAAAAGAACGGGGTTGAAGTAGTCGTTCTCGTCGTGATCCTATCACCGGAGATCCTAGCGCCGAACGGACGGCACCTCCGCGTTCAACACACGTACGGAGCGGATGATGTCTCCTCCTTCTTGATCCAGCAAGGGGGAAGGACAGGTTGATGATGATGGCTCCAGCAGCAGCACAACGGCGTGGTGGTGGTGGAACAGCAGCACTCCGGCAGGGCTTCGCCAAGCACGTGACGGAGGAGGAAGAGGTGTAGCAGGGGGAGGGGGCGCCAGGACTTCAAGGTGCGGCTGCCCCCTTCCCCCTCCCTTTATATAGGCCCCCAGGGGGGGCGCCGGCCCTGGGAGATCCAATCTCCCAAGGGGGCGGCGGCCAAGGGGGTTGGAGTACCCCCCAAGGCAACTGGGGCGCCCCCCCCCCCCACCCTAGGGTTTCAACCCTAGGCGCAGGGGGTGGGCCAAGGGGGGCGCACCAGCCCACTATGGGCTGGTTCCCCTCCCCACTTCAGCCCTTGGGGCCCTCCGGGATGGGTGGCCCCATCCGGTGGACCCCCGGGACCCTTTCGGTGGTCCCGGTACAATACCGGGTGACCCCGAAACTTTCCCGATGGCCGAAATACCACTTCCTATATATAATTCTTTACCTCCGGACCATTCTGGAACTCCTCGTGACGTCCGGGATCTCATCCGGGACTCCGAACAACATTCGATATGCTGCATACTCATATTCATACAACCCTAGCGTCACTGAACCTTAAGTGTGTAGACCCTACGGGTTCGGGAGACACGTAGACATGACCGAGACGGCTCTCGGGCAATAACCAACAGCGGGATCTTGATACCCATGTTGGGTCCCACATGCTCCTCGATGATCTCATCGGATGAACCACGATGTCGAGGATTCGAACAATCCCGTATACAATTCCCTTTGTCAATCGGTACGTTACATGCCCGAGACTCGATCGTCGGCATCCCAATACCTCGTTCAGTCTCATTACCGGCAAGTCACTTTACTCGTACCGTAATGCATGATCCCGTGACCAAACACTTGGTCACTTTGAGCTCATTATGATGATGCATTACCGAGTGGGCCCAGAGATACCTCTTCATCATACAGAGTGACAAATCCCAGTCTCGATCCGTGTCAACCCAACAGACACTTTCGGAGATACCTGTAGTGCACCTTTATAGTCACCCAGTTACGTTGTGACGTTTGGTACACCCAAAGCACTCTTACGGTATCCGGGAGTTACACGATCTCATGGTCTAAGGAAGAGATACTTGACATTGAAAAAGCTCTAGCAAAACGAACTACACGATCTTGTGCTATGCTTAGGATTGGGTCTTGTCCATCACATCATTCTCCTAATGATGTGATCCCATTGTCAATGACATCTAATGTCCATAGTCAGGAAACCATGACTATCTGTTAACCAACGAGCTAGTCAACTAGAGGCTCACTAGGAACATGTTATGGTCTATGTATTCACACGTGTATTACGATTTCCGGATAATACAGTTATAGCATGAATAAAAGACAATTATCATGAACAAGGAAATAAAATAATAACCCTTTTATTATTGCCTCTAGGGCATATTTCCAACAAGATCAATCATCGTGTGTCCGAGAAAGGGAGAGACATAACTAGTTAGGTAAGTCAATCGGTGTGTGGGGAAAAATAATTATAGTTAACCTAGCTATATGTAGGGAGATCGGTACGTATACATGCATGCATGTGTTAGAAGCAAATAAGGTTCGGAGAGACGGACAAGGGGAGAGGGGTGCGGCTAGGAGGTGGTGCGAGAGGCCTACTGTGTCGAGGGGGAGGAGTGTGCGAGCGTGAGATCGATGAAAAAAGGGGCGAGAGTGTGCACCTGGGTGGAAACGTATTGTAGATAGGGGGCATGGACAGTGAGAAGAGAAGAGGGGAAGTGTGTGTTTGTGGTCGGCACACTTGTCTAGAGAGGTATATCGACCGGTGTGTGCCAGAAAGAAGGAGCCGGGGGCCTACACACACCACGGGTGAACGACCTAAAGAGAAATAACGAATGTGCATGATGGAGGGGATGCTGAGGGAGGGTGAGAGGGGCCGGGGCAGGCATGTGCATGCACGGTAGAAAGTTAGTGCTAGCTAGCTACAAAGAGAAGAGGATCGTGAAGGTGTAAAAGACGAACAGAGATCATAATTCATTATAAAAAAGGGATTTTTACATCTGTGCCCCTGGTTCCTTAGCTCTACTCATTCATTCCCGCGCTCTTAACTTTTGCTCAATTTTCCCCACTCCCTTGCCAGAAAGCATCATAACTGGGCACAACGAACGTTGCCGTCGGGTCAAAGGCTTGACCGTTAACTCTGACTAGTGGGGCCACGCTGGACTGTGTCGTCCGTTCGACCTGACAATTGGGGCCGCGTTGGGTGGTGTCACTGTTCGACCATTGGGCCGTGGTTTTGTTGGGCCGTCCCTTGCATTAAACGTCTACGCGCCGCCAGGACAGAAGCCTGCTATGCATGCACCCAACAAAGCCTGCTTGCATGCGTCGATCGAGCCTGCATGCGCCGATGCCACGATCCCATGATGCGTCGACCGAGCCTACATGTGCTGGCCGAGCCTGCATGCGCTGATGCATCTGCCATGAAGCACTAACCGAGCAGCTTTCTTGCACGCCAGCCGCCACGGATGCAGCGACGGTCACTGCCGCTGGTTCTTCTCTTCTAGCTAGGTGGCTACATATTTGTGGCTTCTGTAAAAAAAGAGCCACTCCCTTGCTTAGTTGTACTCATTCATCCCTACTAACAAAGCTTGCTTGCATGCACTAGGTGATTACTAACAAGGGAACCCTACTAACAAGCCGAGCTCTCTAAGAAAATAATCAACATTTACATAGTCCCAATATAGGGCCAACAAGCCCATAGCACAATCACATATCTCAAACTAGGAAGAACTTAATAATAGAATAGATAGAAAACTTAATAATAGAATTTAAGAAAAGGGCCAACAAGCCCATAGAAACTCCAACATAGTTCAATTACAACTTAACATAACAAAAACTAAAAAAGATAGAGGGTTTAGAACCCTAGCCGTCGCCTTCTCCACCTCGCTCCTCCTCCGGGTGCCCTTTTCACTGCTCCTCCGGGGCGTTGTCGATGGGGTACGAAAGAGTGTGCATGCGCGTTGCGGTGGGGAAGAATTTGTTGTACTCCGTGAACCTGTTGTGGGTGGTGAAAGCAATGAACTCGGAGCCACACCAAAACACCCGCCTGAGGAGGTAGAAGTCGTCAAATGTGTTGGTGAAGTGGGCAAGGAGAGCAACCAGCACCCGGTTTTGGATGACCTCCTCAACGCGGAACATCGTTGGAAATCCCCTCGGGAGGTGGTGGTAGCCAGACGTGAGGAAGAACTCGGTGAATTTCCTTGCGATCCTCAGCCTTGATATCGCCCACACACGTAGTATATGATTAACGTACACGCCGGTAGGGTAGAGCCTCTCCGGCAGGGTGGGTGGGAAGTGGTAGGTTGGTCCGGTGTACTGCATGGCTGAGGGATGTGCAGAAGACGGAGAAGGGGTCGAAGAGCAAGAAGGGAGATGGATGAGGGATGGCAGAGGGTGGATTAAATAGCCGTAGTGCTACGTGTTATTTGGCCGTGGCAATAACGGGGTCAAATGTGAAGTAACCCATTTTCAAACCCACCGCAACATCGGGAGTGTACACGCGTGGGAAACGGTGGTTTGAAAAAGAAGAAGAAAAAAAAGCTAATTGCACGCATGGGAATCCGTGGTCATATATATTATATGAACAAAAGGAGATAATTTTTGAATAGTTTGTGGCCATGTTGCATGATAAAAATAAATTTGGCCCTTAAAAATTGGTCATTTGCTACGCAATGTCAATTGATTTCAAACGATGTAAAATACAGAGCCAGCACGTTCACAAAAAAGCGAGCAAATGATGCAAAAAACGATGCAAAAATACAGAGCCATCACATTCACAAAAAATAGAGCAAACGATGCAAAAAAACGACGCAATTCGACGGCCCAACTCAGAGATTGGTTTCCTTTTGGGGCCCAATAACAATGTTTTTTTTCACGGAGTCAGTGGTGGGCGAGCATCCGAACACAACCAATAGGATCGCCTCTCGCGGATCGCCCCACGATCCAACGATGCGGAGCCGTCCTTGTGATCCAATGGCGCGGAGCCTGCACACAGCTAGCCCACCTAGTTCCTTCTAGAAGGCCAGATCTGAGAGTTGTCGCTTGGCGCGAGGGTATGATCGGACGGCTGGTGTTGGGAGCTAGGGTAAGGCGAAACCCTGTGGGGTTTAGAGGGGTTTTGAGCTGGTCAACGGGGTTTCGATGACTTTGACTGAGCATAACTAATTTAAAAAAATATCAAAAAAATATGAAACCTTCACCGTTCATTGTTTTATAAGACAAACTAACGAGGAAAAAATACTAAACTTGCTCTATGGTCATTTTCATGAAAAAACCCTAGCTGGCACGATCAAGGTCAAATGAGCACCATTAACTTTAAAAAATCAAAAAATATAAAACCTGCGCACAATGTTGTCTTATGTGACATGTTACCAACCAAAAATCATAAACTTGGTCTATGGTCATTTTCATGAGAAAACCTTCACACATATGAGCTATCATGTACATGATTTCATAGAGTTCAAGGAGAGGAGGTGGTGGTACCTTATGTTTTTGAAAAATAAAAAAAATCACTAAAGCTTTATTTTAAAGTGAATAAGAAGGATCTAAAGTTAGTTTTCCATTTTCATATTTCAAAACGTGTTTTTAATAGTTTTTATATTAAAGCATATGTTTTCAAAAGAAAATGTAAAAATATGAAGATTAATTCAAAAAGTAGTGAGACTTCGAATCTACACTATGGAAAGTGAATATGTGTTAGTAAAAAATATTTGGATCATTTAGAGTAGGTTCAAAAAAACTTGATTACAAATGGGTTGTTTACCCTAGCCTGGGAGCTCATTTGGAGCACATTTTCTCAAATTCAAATTTATTTGACCTCCACTAAATCACTTCAAATTTTGCACACATGATCTCCTACACAAACATAGATAGTTTGCCAAGGTTTTACTTGTGTTTGCATTTTCTTGAATTTGTATTGTCCAAGTTTGCCAAGGTTTACATGATCTCATTTGGAGCATGCATTTTATTTCCTACACAACATGTGTGATCGTTGCAGCACCTAAGATCATAGTTCACAACATCTAAGCATAACTAACCATAGATTCAGGACAGACAAATATACCACATGCAAATTTAAGGACAGATAGCAACCAGACTACTAGCATAACCAATGAGAGATTCAGTTCAACAAACCATAACCAACGAGATTTAGTTCAACAAACCAAAAGTAACCCAACAGTTCAACAAACCAAACCAAAAGTAACACAGCATCACATCATCGATCACATCACGCCGGAGTCAGGGCCCTCGCGAGGGCGGCATGCTGCCCCCTGATCATGTAATCCTCCCTGCGAATCGCCACATCCTCAGCATGAGATAGAAGGTGATCGAAGCGGCCATCCCTTGGCTTTGGCTTGGTGGTGCAGTAGGGGCAGTGTCACTTCTTGAACTTGCGGTTGTAGAAGGAAGCAACTCCCTTGGCCTTGATCTTCTCCACCTCCTTGGCTATGATGGACACGACGTTGCCCTTGTACACATCATCTCCAGAATCATACTGCACACATGAATGAATTGCATTAATACATTATAGATTCATATACACCATGTCAAAGGAACTAAATGAACAAGGGATATGCTTACCTCATATTCAGAATCGTCACTAAACGCCCCCTCGTATGGGTCTTAGTCGGCCAGCTTCCTCTTTCTCCCCCCGCCCCAACCATCATCCTCTTGAATATACAATTACATCCATCACTAGTATCCAATTGAAAATTTATATATGCACACATGACACATTGATCATAGGGCTAATATACTCCCAATATTAGAAATGTTTTAGAAGTGGGGTTTTTTATTTCTGTGCCCCTTAGCTCTATGCATTCAAAAACCACATCCATCACTAGTATATCAATGTATTAGATTTGTACACACATTGATCAAAAACCCCAATATGACATTCAAATAACACATTGATCATTGCTCATGCACACACATTGAAGAACAGAGCTAATATAACTACATATTGTGGAAAAATTTATATACTAATGAATCAAATAACTTCTTAATCAATGGATTCCATTTGGGCATATGACATTCAAAACCCCAATCTGAGAAGCATTCAAAAACAAATCTAATAGGGACCCAATCTAAGGCAACGAATCTGAGTATCATAAGAGACTTGAATACTATAAATTGTTTCCACATTGAAAGAATAAAGTTCAGAAAAAGGGTAATCATAATCATGACAAGTTTTATAAATATAATCATCACTACTTTTTATAGCATATGTATCATCACAATAATTATCATAAGTAGCAACTTTGTTCTCATCATAATCGATTGAAACCTCTTCCAAGATAGTGGAATCATCACTAAATAAAGTCATGACCTCTCCAAATCCACTTTCGTATTCATCACAATAAGATTAAACATCCTCCAAAATAGTGGGATCATTACTTCCTAAAGTTGACACTTACAAACCCACTTTCATCAATATAATCATCATAAGTAGGAGGCATGCTATCATGATAATAAATTTGCTCATCAAAACTTGGGAGGTTAAAAATATTATCATCATTAAACATAGCATCCCCAAGCTTGGGACAATCATTAATTGCAGCAAATATATTCTCAAACATGTCATTCTCTTCAAACATAGCATCCCCAAGCTTGGGCCTTTTCATATCATAAGCATAATCACTCTCATCATTAATAGTATGGACATCACCAATAGTATAGCAATTATCATCATCACAATGAGTAATAGGAGCAACATCATTTGGGAGGGATACCTTTCTTCCTTTGCTTCTCCGTCTTTTCTTTTTCTTCTTCACATCATGTGTGGGTTTAACCCTCTTTTTTGAGCTCCTTATTGATGAGGTGGTTGAATAGAGAGCTCCTCCTCGTTACCTGATTCATCATAAGAAATAATAGGAGGATATTGGGAAGCCTCTTCCCTTTCATTATTATTCTCTTCATCTTCTATTTGCTTTCTTTTCTTTATGTAATTGGCAATATAAGGATTTTCAATGCAATTCACCGCATAATACATAAAAATGTCTTCTAGATCAAAATCAAGAACTTTATCAAGGACAAATTCTGGCATATCTTTAGTTAAACGTTTTATTTCTTCATAACCCACAAGCAAATTAAGTTCATTATGATCTGCAAGGGAAATCAAGTCATCACAATTTTTGTACACGATACGATCATGAAACAATTTGCATTGGGGATTTAAATGATCACATTCATTGCAAAGTTCACAAGGATGGCAAAGAAATTTTAAATTTTCAGCACAAACATCTAGCCTTTCTTGCAACCATTTGATTTCTAAATACTTATGCCTCTTGCAAAATCTATCTTATCTATTTGGTGTGTACTTGCAAACACTATGCACTCCACAAAAATTGACATGCTTATAAGAGATATTTTCATCATGACTAGTGCAATCATCATAGTACTATGGATATTCAAAGAATTCATACAAACAACATTACAATCATGCCCCTCATTCAAAGATTTAGTGCCAAACATTTTATAGACTTCTTCTTCTAGCATTTGAGCACAATTTTCCTTTCCATCATTCTCACGAAAGATATTAAAAAGATGAAGCGTATGAGGTAAACTCAATTCCAGTTTTTTGTAGTTTTATTTTATAAACTAAACTAGTGATAAAACAAGAAACAAAAAGATTCGATTGCAACATCTAAAGATATACCTTCAAGCACTCACCTCCCCGGCAACGGCGCCAGAAAAGAGTTTGGTGTCTACTATGCAGCCTTCTCCTTGTAGACGTTGTTGGGCCTCCAAGTGCAGAGGTTTGTAGGACAGTAGCAAATTTCCCGCAACTGGATGACCTAAGGTTTATCAATCCGTGGGAGGCATAGGATGAAGATAGTCTCTCTCAAGCAACCCTACAACCAAATAACAAAGAGTCTTGTGTCCCCAACACACCCAATACAATGGCAAATTGTATAGGTGCACTAGTTCGGCGAAGAGGTGGTGATACAAGTGCAATATAGATGGTAGATATACGTTTTTGTAATCTGAAAATATAAAAACAACAAGGTAACTAATGATAAAAGTGAGCACAAACAGTATTGCAATGCGTTGAAACAAGGCCTAAGGTTCATACTTTCACTAGTGCAAGTTCTCACAACAATAATAACATAACTGGATCATATAACTATCCCTCAACATGCAACAAAGAGTCACTCCAAAGTCACTAATAGCGGAGAACAAACGAAGAGATTATGGTAGGGTACGAAACCACCTCAAAGTTATCCTTTCTGATCGATCTATTCAAGAGTCCGTAGTAAAATAACACGAAGCTATTCTTTCCATGCGATATATCATAGAGTTCGTACTAGAATAACACCTTAAGACACAAATCAACCAAAACCCTAATGTCACCGGGATACTCCAATGTCACCTCAAGTATCCGTGGGTATGATTATACGATATGCATCACACATTCTCAGATTCATCTATTCAACCAACACAAAGAATTTCAAAGAGTGCCCCAAAGTTTCTACAGGAGAGTCAAGACAAAAACATGTGCCAACCCCTATGCATAAGTTCACAAGGTGAACCCGCAAGTTGATCACCAAAACATACATCAAGTAGATCACATGAATATCCCATTGTCACCACAGATAAGCACATGCAAGACATACATCAAGTGTTCTCAAATCCTTAAAGACTCAATCCGATAAGATAACTTCAAAGGGAAAACTCAATCCATTACAAGAGAGTAGAGGGGGAGAAACATCATAAGATCCAACTATAGTAGCAAAGCTCACGATACATCAAGATCGTATTACCTCAAGAACACGAGAGAGAGAGAGAGAGAGAGAGAGAGAGAGAGAGAGAGATCAAACACATAGCTACTAGTACATACCCTCAGCCCCGAGGGTGAACTACTCCCTCCTCGTCATGGAGAGCACCGGGATGATGAATATGGCCACCGGTGAGGGATCCCCCCTCCGGCAGGGTGCCGGAACAGGGTCTCGATTGGTTTTTGGTGGCTACAGAGGCTTGCGGTGGCGGAACTCCCAATCTATTGTGTTCCCGGATGTTTTTAGGGTATATGGATATATATAGGTGAAGGAAGTCGATCAGGGGAGCCACGAGGGGCCCACGAGGGTGGGGGCGCGCCCAGGGGGTAGGGCGCACCCTTGACCCTTGTGGCCACCTCGAAGCTTCCCTGGCGTCTACTCCAAGTCTCCTGGATTGCTTCCGTTCCAAAAATAACTCTCCCGAAGGTTTTATTCCGTTTGGACTCCGTTTGATATTCCTTTTCTTCGAAATACTGAAATAGGCAAGAAAACAACAATTTAGGCTGGGCCTCCGGTTAATAGGTTAGTCCCAAAAATAATATAAAAGTGTATAATAAAGCCCATTAAACATCCAAAACAGATAATATAATAACATGGAACAATCAAAAATTATAGATACGTTGGAGACGTATCAAGCATCCCCAAGCTTAATTCCCGCTCGTCCTCGAGTAGGTAAATGATAAAAACAGAATTTTTGATGTGGAATGCTACCTAGCATATTTCTCAATGTAACTTTCTGTATTGTGGCATGAATGTTCAGATCCATAAGATTCAAGATAAAAGTTCATACTTGACATAAAAATAATAATACTTCTAGCATACTAACAAAGTAATCATGTCTTCTGAAAATAACATGGCCAAAGAAATTTCATCCCTACAAAACCATATAGTTTGGCTATGCTCCATCTTTGTCACACAAAATATTCAAATCATGCGCAACCCCGGTTTCAGCCAAGCAATTGTTTCATACTTCAGAATTTTCAAACTTTTTCAACTTTCACGCAATACATGAGTGTGAGCCATGGATATAGCACTATGGGTGGAATAGAATATGATGATGGAGGTTGTGTGGAGAAGATAAAAAAAGAGAAAGTCTCACATTGACGAGGCTAATCAACGGGCTATGGAGATGCCCATCAATTGATGTCAACATGAGGAGTAGGGATTGCCATGCAACGGATGCACTAGAGCTAAATGTATGAAAGCTCAACAAAAGAAACTAAGTGGGTGTGCATCCAACTTGCTTGCTCACGAAGACCTAGGGAATTTTGAGGAAGCCCATCATAGGAATATACAAGCCAAGTTCTATAATGAAAAATTCCCACTAGTATATGAAAGTGACAAGATAAGAGACTCTCTATCATAAAGATCATGGTGCTACTTTGAAGCACAAGTGTGGAAAAGGATAGTAACATTGTCCCCCCTTTTTTTGGGGCCTTCCATTTTTTAATTGGCCTTTCTTTTCAAGGTAAAATGCTCTAATAATGATTATCATCACACTTCCATTTACTTACAACTCATGAATTACAACTCGATACTAGAACAAAATATGACTCTATATGAGTGCCTCCGGCAGTGTACCGGGATGGAAAATGAATCAAGAGTGACATGTATGAAAAATTATGCATGGTGGCTTTGCCACAAATACGATGTCAAATACATGATCATGCAAGGCGATATGACAATGATGAAACGTGTCATAATAAATGAAATGGTGGAAAGTTGCATGGCAATATATCTCGGAATGGCTATGGAAATGCCATAATAGGTAGTGATGGTGTCTGTTTTGAGGAAGATATAAGGAGGTTTATGTGTGATAGAGCGTATCATATCACGGGGTTTGGATGCACCGGCAAAGTTTGCACCAGCTCTCAAGGTGAGAAAGGGCAATGCACGACACCGAAGAGGCTAGCAATGATGGAAAGGTGAGAGTGCGTATAATCCATGGACTCAACATTAGTCATAAAGAACTCACATACTTATTGAAAAAATCTACAAGTCATCAAAACCAAGCACTACACGCATGCTCCTAGGGGAAGGGTTGGTAGGAGTTAACCATCGTGCGATCCCGACCTCCACTCATAAGGAAGGCAATCAAAAGAACACCCTATGCAACAAATTTGTCACACAACGTTTACCATACGTGCATGCTACGGGACTTGCCAACTTCAACACAAGTATTTCTCAATTTCATAATTACCCAACTAGAATGACTCTAACATTACCACCTTTATATCTCAAAACAATCATCAAGTATCAAATTGATCATAGTATTCAATTCACTTTCTATGATAGTTTTTATTATACCCAACTTGGATGCCCATCATATTAGGACCAATTTTATAACCATAGAAAATACCATGCTGTTCTAAAATACTCTCAAAATAATATAAGTGGAGCATGAGATATCAATAATTTCTACAAAATAAAACCACCGTCGTGCTCTAAAAAGATGTAAGTGAAGCACTAGAGCAAAATTGCCTAGCTCAAAAGATATAAGTGAAGCACATAGAGTATTCTAATAAATTCCGAATCATGTGTGTCTCTACAAAAAGGTGTGTACATAAAGGATTATTGTTTTAAACTAAAAAGAAAAGACTCATATCATACAAGCCGCTCCAAGCAAAACACATATCATGTGGTGAAAAAAATAGCTCCAAGTAAAGTTACCGATGGACGAAGACGAAAGAGGGGATGCCATCCGGGGCATACCCAAGCTTAGGATCTTGGTTGTCCTTTAATATTACCATGGGGTGCCTTGGTCATGCCCAAGCTTAGGCTCTTGCCACTCCTTATTCCATAGTCCATCGAATCTTTACCCAAAACTTGAAAACTTCACAACACAAAACTCAACAGAAAACTCGTAAGCTCCGTTAGTATAAGAAAATAAATCACCACTTTTGGTACTATTTAACTCATTATAAATTCATATTGGTGTAATATCTACGGTATTCCAACTTGTCTATGGTTCATACCCTCCAATACTACTCATAGATTCATCAAAATAAGCAAACAACACAAAGAAAACAGAATCTGTCAAAAACAGAACAGTCTGTAGTAATCTGTATCAAACGTATACTTATGTAACTCCAAAAATTCTGAAATAAACTTGTGGACGTGAGAAATTTGTCTATTAATCATCTGAAAAAAGAATCAACCTCAAATCACTCTCCAGTAAAAAATGGCAGCTAATCTCGTGAGCGCTAAAGTTTCTGTTTTTTACAGCAAGATCGCATAGACTTCACCCAAGTCTTCCCAAAGGTCCTACTTGGCACAAACACTAATTAAAACATAAAACCACATCTAAACATAGGCTAGATTAATTATTTATTACTAAACAAGAACAAAAATCAAAGAACAGAAATAAAATTGGGTTGCCTCCCAACAAGCTATCGTTTAATGCCCCTAGCTAGGCATGATGATTTCAATGATGCTCACATAAAAGATAAGAATTGAAACATAAAGAGAGCATGATGAAGAATATGACTAACATATTTAAGTCTAACCCACTTCCTATGCATAGATATTTTGTGAGCAAACAACTTATGGGAACAATAATCAACTTGCATAGGAAGTCAAAACAAGCATAACTTCAAAAATTTCAACACATAGAGAGGAAACTTGATATTATTGCAATTCCTACAAGCATATATTTCTCCCTCCTAATAATATTCAGTAGCATCATGAATGAATCCAACAATATAACCAGCACATAAAGCATTCTTTTCATGATCTACTTGCATAGAAATTTTACTACTCTCCACATAGCGTGTCAAGGTTCATAAATTTCAGATGCGTTTTTGATTTACTAGAATTTAAAAACCATGTACTATCTCAATGTTAGCAGCCGAGCAACGGTGGGTGTTTGACATTCATTCTCATTTCTTGCATGGGACTTAAGCATGTAACCAAGGATACACATTCCAATTCTGAACCAATTTATATGCACTGCAGCATGTGCATGTAGTTCAAATTTGAATTATGCACATGAATGCATAGAAAACTCAGTTAATGTACAAAATGTCCAAGAGAACCCCGAAAACTCCCAAAAAATGACACAAAACTCGTGTTGTTCTATGTTGACACGAGAAAAAATTAGAAAGGAAAAAGAGGCAACATATATTGTTTGTCCCCCAAGGTGGCACGTTCCCTACCGAAACCATCTGGCTTGTTGTGAGAGAAGCTCCGGTTTGCGAGAAGCTTATACCCAAACCTGCCCCAAATGGGAAAATATTTTTACCACGGCATGTCAATGCCATCCCATGATATCATGTGAAGTTTCATGAATTTCGGACGAGTTTCCGATTTACAAGAATGTTAGAAGCATGTATCTCAATGTTAGCGGCTGAGCGATGATGTCAAGGTGTTTGACATTCATTCTCATTTCTTGCATGTGACCTAAGCTTGCAACCGAGGATAAACATTTGATTTTGCAACCCGTTTTTATGGACTGGAGCATGTGCTTCAGTTTTGAATTGTGCACCTGAAATGGCTAGAAATCCAATTTAATGTAAAAAAAATTACAAATGAACTCTGAATAATTCAAATTTTTTTACGACACACATATAGTTGCATGTTCACTGCAGATAAAAGGTCTAGCCATTCAAACACCGTCCATTGCCGCTGTGACCCCATTATGTAATTCAAATCAAAATTAAAAATCAAGTAGATCCCACACAGTTTATTATCACCAACCGTGTGAGATGTAGTACAAAATATCCTAGAGCACCGTTGGTGTATAGTACGCCTATGGCTTACGCGAGAAGGTGCGTCGGCTACAGTCCACAGTCGGCGTTTCAAGCACACTAGGTCGCCCCCCAAATACTCCCGCCTCTGCATCCCATGCAATCTCAAAAATATCTGCTCGCCCTTGATCCAAATTTTCAGTAGCCCCCACCTTGTTAGTCCCGCCTAGTACAATTTTCAGTTGTCGTGGTATTTCCTCAAACATCACCTTAACCCCCCCCCACCGCCCCCTCCCCCCTTCCACACACACCACACACTCCACAAAACCTGCGGTCACCGACACACCCCACCCCCGTAACCAATGGTAGGTCGCCGCCATCACCGCCGCCTCCATCCACAATCTCTGCATGTGTGCCAGGGAGCTCAAGGAGCCAATGGCCCTAGAGAGGATTATCGCGGCCTCTTCGCCCAACACCGGAGAGGTGGCCGCCGAGGTTTCCCCGTCATCCTCCGTGAGCTCTTTATCGATCCACCGTCATGGTCCCCTGATCCGCCCGCCACCATGCCCCTACTCCGGTTCGAGGACTTCCCTGTCCTCCCTCGGACCCGGCAGCCGACGAGGTCCTACCTCGGGGCCCGGCAGCGGTGGTGGGGGACGTGGGTCACCGAGATTATAGATCAGGAGCCCCACACCTGCCGGTGGCTCGATAGCTTCCACACGGCCAAGCTCGTGGCCATGGAGTACGACCGCTGGCATGTCCTCTACCACGACGCGGCGGCTAGGCTCAATTTCCCCTTCGGCACACGTCCGGTCCACCTCGTTCTGCTGGAGCCAGCGGTGGTGAGCTTCACTATGGCGCAGGAGGACCACGAGGCGTGGGAGCGCCTCGAGGCAAAGGCCGCTTGTCGGTGTCAAAACCGGCGGATCTCGGGTAGGGGGTCCCGAACTATGCGTCTAGGCGGATGGTAATAGGAGACAAGGGACATGATGTTTTACCCAGGTTCGGGCCCTCTTGATGGAGGTAAAACCCTACGTCCTGCTTGATTAATATTGATGATGTGTGTTACAAGAGTAGATCTACCACGAGATCAAGGAGGCTAAACCCTAGAAGCTAGCCTATGGTATGATTGTTGTTCGTCCTACGGACTAAAGCCATCCGATTTATATAGACACCGGAGAGGGCTAGGGTTACACAGAGTCGGTTACAATGGTAGGAGATCTACATATCCGTATCGCCAAGCTTGCCTTCCACGCCAAGGAAAGTCCCATCCGGACACGGGACGAAGTCTTCAATCTTGTATCTTCATAGTCTTGGAGTCCGGCCGATGATGATAGTTCGGCTATCCGGACACCCCCTAATCCAGGACTCCCTCACCGCTGATGAGGCCTACATGCAAGAGCTTCGCCGGCAGCACCCGGAGATCGTGGAGGTGGAGCGGGCGATCTTTGACGGCACGGAGGGTGGCGAGGTTATCGCGCTCTCCTCCGATGATGAGGTCGAAGGCGGCGAGGACGGCGGCATAGAGGGCGTCCAGGTGGGTGGCTAGGACGAGGAGATCGACATCGACGAGTGGAGGAGTGACTTCCCCAATGACCCCGATGACGGCACCAGCCCAGACCCAGCTCGTGGCACACTATACCTAACGAGGAAGGATTGGCTTGACCTCTACTTCAACCGAAAGTAGCTTAGCTTAGTTTAAATTTATGTTTTATGTTTGGTTATGCAAAACTATCTATGTTTATGTTTGAATGCATGCTACTTTCGGTTGAACCTTCTTTGAACTTGATCAAATTGAAGTTTACAACATTAAGTTTAGGGGATCGACTAGAAACGGCCAAAAATTGCTGGAGTATATAGTCCTTTAAGTTTTAAAGGATCGGCTAGAGATGGACTTATGCCTTGTTTATTTCATTTCTTCACAATGTGATGTTGTATATGTGCAACTATTTGCCGTGCAATTCAACTTCATCACTAACAGTTTCAACAATACCACTATGAATTACGATATTTGGTTGCTATTAAGGATATTGCAGTTAACATGCCTTTTCATTTTCTTAATAATAACTAGTGTACTTTTGACCTACACAATACCAGTTTGAATGACTATTTGCTTGTTTATAAATGTTATGTCTGATGTAGTTAACACACCTTTCCACTTCTTGTTTTGCTTAACTAGCGTGCTTAAGACTGCACACTGAAGCTATCATTTGTAGATTATGTTGTCTACCATGGATATATTTGGTTGATGTTTAGCTTGTTGTGTGTAACATGCCTTTATATGTACTCATACAGGACAATATTGAGAACAGTGTTGTTTTTTCCATCGAGGTTAGTTTCATCGCATTGCTTATATGTACTCACTGTTTAGGATCTCGGTAGCTGGTACCATATAGCATGGGGGCTGATAAGGGATTAATCATTGAATCGGACATTTCATTGAATATATCTATAACCCATTTATCAGTAGGTTAACTAGGGCCATATTTAATATATCTGAGGCTACATAACAACATGCATTGTACTGAATGACTAAATATGCAATCCCAGGCTACATACAAGGAAGAGTGTTACCTTAATGTTCATGTTACCTTAATGTTCTGATGATGTCTAGATATACGCGTATAAAATCTTATATAATGGGATGGAGGGAGTGTTGTACTACATCATTTTTGTAATGGTTGTTTAGCTTCTAATATTAAATTGGTGCTTTTAGGTACACATGTCATTGCCAAAGATCCACACTTCAACCCTTTCTGCGTATGGGGCAATGAGATATTCATGAACCAGCATCAAGTGAGGAAATTGATAAAGATTGTTATTAAAACGGGTCAAAAGATGTCAATCGAACTATATGTTTACACTTTATGTAAGACAACAGTGAACTGCAGGATGGTAAGTAAGAACCCTGTAGCCTTCTTTTTACTGCCCGTAATGAGTACATGTCTGAATCTTTTTTCCTTTGCAGTGGATCCTGAAGCAATTCACTCAAGATTACCTCTCAAACTACAGGATTGGCGGCCGACCATCACAAGGGGTTGGACTAGAGTCTTGCGTGCCTTCTGCATCCAGGAGAGCACAATAGGGCCATTCCGCTTCACCTTGTTCAGCAACCAGAATGTCTGTCGCCTCTTTCTTTACCATCTGTAATAGTACAAGTATAGAACCCTGGTTCATCATTATTTATTTGGTGCTTATGTAATTATTAAACATATGTACCCGTGAATTGAATAATGCATTGGTTGTTTGAACCTGATGGATATGAATAAAGCTATAGCCTACTTTCAAGTTTGAATTAGGTACAACTTTAAATAGCAGCAATTAAATTAGGGCGAAATTACGGTGTGCAGGTCATTATGGTGCACACGGTTAATAAAGCACAGCGTGTGCGATATACATCATAATCTGACACAATTCACGGAGTGGAAACATGTGTAACAATGCACACAGTTGCTATTTGCAAAGCGTGTGTGATGTCAGACACTATCACATACGGTGCGGGAAAACTAAATGGGTGTGAATGTCTACCTATCATACACGGTTTATAATCATGAAATGTTTGTGATGTGCCAGGCATCGTAAATGTCGAGCCAGTTTGGTACATGCCTAGGAAATTCCCGTGCTTGGAATCTGCCTGGGCCTGGAATCTACCTGGGTTTAGGTAAAACCACAAAACTCCGACTATGATGGCAATGCAAGCACAAATGAGTAGCAAGGATGAAGCGTTTCGGACATGCGAGACATCAGAAACAGTTATAGAGGGACAACTGTATGCATCAAGGCTCCCTATCCCCGATGGTTTCTGGGTCATGTGGGAACGACCCCCCTGTCTCCCACACTCACTAGGTGACGGTTCCGAGCGTCGTCGTGGAAAGGGGTTAAAAACCGTTTGTATAGCACCGACACGTACCAGTGTGAGCCCAAGAATAAATGGGCCCTTAGAAGGCCGAAAGTTAACACAGGTTGGAAACAGCCAATGGAATAATGGGCCGTTAATGGGTATAAAGCAAAACACTGTTAGTTATGGGCCAGTTTCATCTCGGACCTTTAATGGGTCCAGAGTTATGAAGGGCCTCCTATGGGCCGAAAGACGTCATGGGCCATACATGGGCCGGAAGTTATAGTGCGCTAGAATCATATTGGACAACCCAGATGACACTACTGGGACAAATTCCGATAGGCCGTGACGGGCCGTGAGTTAGCGGGTTGTAAATGGGCTATATGTGAACATACCGTTAACAGGCTTTCCATGGGCCGGCCCGCTACCTTTTGGCCAAGTCAAACAGGCCGGCCTTTCCACTAGAATGGGCCTTTGCTGGGTCATGCTATGTGTCAACGTATCATAGGCGCCTTGATCAATGAGTGGATGACATATGTCCCAACGGTGAGCCGACATGTGGTTCCTCTGGCCATTGAGAATTTTACACATGGAAAATCCCCATTGGTCTGGACTGTTAATGGGTTATCGGATCCAAACCGGAACCCGATAGCTTAACGGCGACCCGTTACGGTGGATGCCACGTGTCGGTCACCCTTGACAAAAGCACTTCTATGACGCGAGATTTATCGTCATGGAAGTGGACACTTCTGTGATGATAATTTTGGTAATGTCATGGAACACTTCTACGACAGCACAGATAGGACTATCTTGATTCTGTCATAAAATCGTCATGGATGTACATACATGACAGAAAACATGACCTACTGTGACAAACATGTATCATCACGGAAGTGTATTTTTTTGTAGTGACGTAGCAGTGCAATCGCTTAGATTCAGTAAGTGAAGGCCTCGCTCGGGTTCAGTTAGCGAACACCTCGCACGCACGCGTGTATGAGGGAAACATGCAAATCACACTGCATCGCTTAGCCCCGACCAACCACCATAACTGGAAACTCCCCGAATTTTCCACACACTCACTTCTACCATGATTTTTTATGTCATGGATGGCCCAATGAATGTCATGCAGGTGCGTGTCCGGCCCACCCAGGATGAAAAGCCCATCTTCTATCATAATTTTTTCTCATAGAAGTAGGAACCCACCACATCTATGAGATACGTGTTTTTGTCACAATTATCATCATATAAGTGTCATAATCATGACAGAAAAAGTTTTCATTCGAGTCATAATGTCACGGATGTGTCTTTTTTTTTGGAATGGTGCATGGCTAACCATCGTTATTGGGTTGGCTTTAAAGTAATGCCGCAGCTTCCTTGCGGCCATGAACACCCCATAGGTTATTTCTGATAATGTGGATACCTTGTCTTGCAAGATGTTGGTACTTCGCCAACATAGTACACCAGGTGTTGCAGCGGAGGCACCTTTCCGGCCTCCTCTCATTCCAGGGCGATGACCACGCTAACCACCTGGATGGTTTCTACAACATCCATCAACATGGGCTCTGATTGGGCTAGGGAGACCAGGAGTGGGTTTGATTGTAGTAGTTTCTTGTGGTCGATGAATGCTAGCTTAGCTTCCTCGTGTTGGAAATATTTCCTAGAGGCAATAATATTTGTATTATTATATTTCCATGTTCATAATTAAAGAATTTTATATTCTATGATATAATTGCTATGATTCAGGAATATGCGATTCATTGGAAAACTCATATGCATGTGTGATAAACGGTTAAAAAAGATTCCTAGTCTTGCCTCGAGAACTAGATCAAGTGTTATTGGTGATCACGTTTTCTGGGTCTTAAAAGTGTTAAACAATAGTCCTAAAACAGCATAGAGATTATGACGTTGGAAGAACAATCATATTGAATCGACCTAAATTTGTCTGTTATTAATTAAATAACATCGTCTATAATCAATTGTAATAACATAGAGTGTTAAGGTGTGATTTTGCTCCTTATACCATGAGAGCATCGTAGTCACTTGTTACCATACAATGAGCTTTGGGGTTGCTCAAACGTCACTTGTAACACGCTGATCATGAGAACAACTTACGAGTTCATCAGAAAGTTTGACAAGGGACTAGATAGCTCGAGAGTGGGATTTTCTCCTTCGATGATGGAGGTATACTCTTAGGGCCCTCTCGATGTGATGTCATCCATCATCATCAGGCCATACGCAACTAACTACGTCACGGGGATGCCAGAACACAACAACGAGAAAATGGAATAAAACAGGTTGCGAGGATTTCGGTATAATGAGCATGTGTTGACTCAGGAGGATACTAATGCATTCCGGGTTTTGTAAAGTATGGTGAAGCAAAGGGAACATCACATTATAACAAAAGGTTCAGTCGAATATCATTTGGGTGCTCAAAGGCTCGGTATGGACGTCCACGGTTCTGCTATCGGTCATTGAACAAACGGTTTCGTTCATGTCTATGAGTTACCGAACATACATGGTCACAAGCTTAAGGCAATCACGATCTTATGAGTGTTAGTAGGACAGGAGTGATGAGAATATATTTGTGGAATTTTTTCATTAATATTCGGAATAGTTCCAAGAGGATCCGGAAGCGTTCCGGGGTCACCGGATGGGTTTCGGTGAATATCGGGTAATACCGGGTATTACCAATAAATATATCTAGGTGAAAAATGTTTCCAGGGGTGTTAAATTTTATTTATTCATATATATATATATATATATATATATATATATATATATATATATATACACACACACATATACACACACACACACATTTATACATATATATAATGGTCTGAAAGTATTTAGAACAATTTTATATTTAATTAAATATCAACAGGCCTAAAAAGTCCATGTGGTGGAAGGCAACTTGGGCCACAAGGGGAGGCCGAATTGGACTAGAGGGGAGGAATCCCTACCCCTTGGATGGCTCCCCAAGGAGGGACTTTCCCTCCTTGGTTACTACCCACTCCCTCCCCTCAAACCTATATATACTACAGGATTTGTCCTTTGACACACTGAGGACCCACAAGTGTAGGGGATCAATCATGGTCCTTTCCATAAATAAGAGTGTTGAACCCAACAATGAACAGAAGGAAATGACAAGCAGTTTTCGACAAGGTATTCTCTGCAAGTACTGAAATTATCGGTAAAAGATAGTCTAGTAGTAAGGTAATTTGTAATGAGAAACAAGTAGCAATTGTAACAAAGGTGCAGCAAGGTAGCTCAATCCTTTTTATAGCAAAGGACATGCCAGAACATTAGCAAAGCATTCTTGAGGACACATGGGAATTCATCTAGTCACTTTCATCATGTTTGTTTGACTTGTGTTTGCTACTTTGATCATTTGATATGTGGGTGGACTAGTGCTTCGGTGTTGTTCTTACTTGAACAAGCCTCCCACTTATGATTACCCCCTTTCCCAAGCATCTGCAACTACGAAAGAAGAATTAAGATAAATATAACCATAGCAAGAAACATATGGATCCAAATCAGCCCCTTACAGAATAATGCAAAAACTAGGGTTTAAGCTTCTGTCACTCTGGCAACCCATCATCTACTTATTACTCCACAGTGCCTTCCCTTAGGCCCAATTATGGTGATTTGTCATGTAGTCGACGTTCACATGACACCACTGAAGGAAGCAACAACATAAATACCATCAAAATATCGAAAGAAGACCAAATTCACATGATTACTTATGACAAGACTTCTCCCATGTCCTCAAGAACAAAGTAACTACTCACAAATCATATAATGTTCAAGATTAGAGGGGTATTGAATGTGAGATCTGAACATATAATCTTTCACCAAATAAACCAACAAGCATCAACTATAAGATGTAATCAACACTACTAGAAACCCACAGGTACCAATCTGAGGTTTTGAGATAGAGATTGACAAGAGATGAACTAGGGTTTGAGATGAGATAGTGCTTGTGAAGATGTTGATGAAGATTGGTCATCCCAGAATGAGAGGGTTGTTGGTGATGTCGATGGCTTCAATTTCCCCCACCCGGATGGAAGTTTCTCCGGTAGAATCGCTTCACCGGAGAGCAAAAGTGCTCTTGCCCATGTTCTTCCTAGAGACAGCGATGCTTCATCCCCATAGTCTTCTTTGGTTTATTTTCTAGGGAAAATGTCATCATATAGGAGAAGATCGGTGATGTCGGGTAGAACCCTAGTGGCCCGATCTTTCACGAAGAGGGAAGAACAGGGAGAAATCACAAAGAGGAAACACTCAAGAACAATTCCAATCACACATCCACTAGACAATCAAACACACATGATCACAAGTTACATAAACAACAAAAGGAAAGATACAAGGTAGAGTTCATCTCCATGAGGAGGTCTTGATGAGGGGGTCCTCCCGTGAGGGGGTCTTGATGATATCCTGCAGGATCTTCTCCTAGATGGAGGTCTTGGCCTCCAATGGAGTGGTCTCTCTATCTCTCTCTCTCTCTCAAGAGAAGAGTAGTAGGATCAAAGCTCACATACAAATGAGCTATCACTTTGCTAACCCTAAAAATGGGGAGGAGGAGGTCTATTTATAGTCTAGGCCACGAAGGGGTAAGTGAGGGGGAAGAATGGGTACATGGGCCTCGGCCTGAAATGTTGCACGCAGGCAAGGGCCGGATGATCCGGATGGGGCTCCGGATGATCTGGCCGTCGTCCGGATGATTTGAGAGGGGGCGCGGATTATCCAGCTTCACACGAGGCCTTCGGGTGTCTTCAGTTGCGAGTTATCCAGATGATCCGGGAGAGGGTCCCGATGATCCGGCTGAGCCCTGATGATCCCGACAGCGGTCCAGACATCCGGCCTGGCTCCTGCAGCCACTCTGTCATTTTCTTCTCCTATCTTCCGTCTTCATTTCCATGTCTCCCTCACGGATGGTGTAGACATACACTTGTTCTTGCACTCCTCCTCGACATTCAAGTTCCGACAATACCTATGCATGCACACGAAAGAAGTGTCAAGTAGTATACCATCCTCGAAGGGCTCATGTGAGCACATGTCAAGGAGATGATTCACCTTTGTGTGTGTGACGTAGATGTTGCACATGTCACTTGCCAAATGGACTCTTGACATGGTGATGTCCGTAGGATGCTCCGCATCGTCCCCTCCCCCTTTGTAAAGATCCAACCTCGGATCGAAAACCAAATCACCATGGGAAAGAGATGGCGTCGCCGTGTAGGAGTGATCAATCACCAAGTTCTCGTCATCCTGAAGCTCGAAAGGGGCACTCTCCATTGTCGCCCTGTCTCGTGATTCCTTCAAAAGGATCAAGGGCAATAAACACTTGGAAAAACTAATGTGGTTAGCGTTAGTGCAAAACCAAGCATTCAAGCGGTGATTCACCCAACAAGTGTCATCGTCAAGCATAGCATAAGGATTGACAAAGGATCGTAGCATGTCATGTAAGCATATGCATTGAAAAAAATCAAGGTCATCATGGAAACAAGCATGTAAATGTGAGGTAGCAATGCAAATGTGTGTGACAAGAGAATAAGCATCCACCTCAAGTTCATAGCAAGGATGCATAAATTTCTCAATGAAAGGTCTATGGTAGGCATAAGAATCATTCACAACACCAAATAAAATGAAGTGTCTAAACACATGGGTCAAGTGCAAGACAATCCAAGCATAACGTGCATAGGGTGTGGTGAATATAGTGTGACACTCAACACAATAGAAAAAGCAATTGTTCATCATGTGTGAGGCAATCAAGTTAAGCATGTGACAAGCAATGGGACATGGCATATGTGAAGAAATGTTATTGGTGCAACTAACCATATGATAGTAGTAAGTAGTCCAAGAATTGGATGCAACACACAAGGTATATATGTCATGAGCATGGAAATGTGGCAATCATGGGTGAAAGCAATATCTCGAACATGCATGCAAATGGTGCAAGCAACACATGAAGTGTGATCCACAACATCCAAGCTCAAGAAGGATGTCACCTTGAAAGCGTGTCCTTGTGAATTCTTCACAATGCCGAAGTGGTAGCGAATGTGGTGTAGAAGCGAGTTGTGGTGGAATATATGAGGCTCGCTCTCAAGAGCTCGAATTCTCAACTCACATGAGGTGGAAGTTGACATGAAGTCCAAGTATCCTACACTTGCACACAACAAAACAAAGAACGTATGCGCATGGTAGATAAACACATCATCCATCATGATGGTTCTCTTCTCTTGCACACAACCATTAGAAGCACAAGTGGACGAATAATATTATGCAACAATGGCTATATTCATGGCACTAGGTATATGGTGCAAAGAGGTAAGACAAGCATGCTTCACAAGAAATATGTCAAAATCTCCAACCATATGTGAGAATTCTATGGGGGCAATCTCATGAGCAAAACTAAAAGCATTGTTGCACTCAATACATGGCAAACCATCTAGCATGAGAGAGGCAACACATGGAGAGATATGACAAGAAGCAATAACAATCATGTGCAAAGCATGTTGATGGTTGTCATCAACCGCATGAAATGAGTAAGTATGAGTCATTGGTGATGCAAGATAAGAAAGCATAGTAATTGAGTCATGCAAACTAGTGGAGTGAAGATGCAACACACTAGAGTACATCATGGCAATCATGTTATGTGAGTAAATACTAGACATAGACAATGCACATGACATATCGCCAGCACGAGCAAAAGCAATATGAAAGTATCATCATAGGAATGGGACACAAAGAAAACATGGCAATAACAAGAGATATCTCCGCCAAGCTTGCAAATACACATAAAAGTATGAGAATCAATCATCATGTGTAAAGCAAAGCATGTGTCACAAATGCATGGCAAAGGCATAGGAATGGGCATATCATGCAAAGTGAACATGGAAATATGGGCAAAGGATATATAATGGATAATAACCCATAGCCAAGTGAGGACCATGTAGAATGAATGCGCAAAGTCTTGGCACGAAGAAAGCGGTGGGAAAAACAATCCATGGGATCCCAAGTCATCATTCCTCTCTAGATCTTGTTTTGTCAACTCATGGGATTGTGAGGTTGACAAGTATTCATGGGTACCTACACAAAAGAACCAAAGAAATTGTGCGTGTGGTAAATGTACACATCATCCATCATGATGTGTATGTGCATGTGTGAGTTAGCACAAGGTAAGCATCGCTCAAAAATTTTGATGCATGGTATAAGAACATGCCATCCATCATGAAAGAATAGTTATTGTGTATAACACGATGGGGACACAAATTGACATTGCAAGTATATGGCACATCAATAGCATGTTCATGCATGGGGAGCATATGGTGTACACAAGTATTGGGATCATGCAATGGATGCGATGGATCAAAATCTCCTAACATGTTTGAGGAAATCATGGGGGTCTCCTCGTGAGCAATACCGTAATCATAATATTGAGAAAATGGGCAACATCCAAAACAATGCATATCCGAAGCTATTTGGTCATGGCATGGAATATGAGATAAATGATGCAAAGGTAGCATGTCAATATCATCACAAGAGAAACAAATTCCAATAACCATGGGCTTGTCATCTATGCCAAATGTGCAAATTGGGTTTATTTTAATGGCATATGCATAGTCACTATGAACAGATTGCAAATATGACATATGGTTGATCTCATGCATAGCATATGACAAGTCAATTGGGTTGTCAAACATGATGTGACCTAAAGAATTGTCACAAGAAATCCTGTGTAACATGGCATCACAACTAGGCAACTCAACATGCTCATCCTCATATTCATCATAAATTGGTAAGTTAAGACATGAGGAAGTTGCACTAGCATGAAGCATGGGAATAGGTTGATCAACATCATGCAAGCAATCAATGTCAAGAACGTCCACTAGTGGGACTAGAGCATCACCTTCACCTATGTTACCTTTTTTATTCCACTCAAGTGGTGTAGGTGAGGTAGGAAAGACCAAATGGTGGTCAATATCATCATCTTGATGGAACCATGTGGGGGGTGCATCATATTCCACCATGGCCATCATCTTGTCCAAAGGTAGGATGAATTTGTCGTGTATCGCCGCGTCATCATATATGGGACCTAGCACCAAATGAGAATACACAATAGAGGTAGGGGTTAAGTCATTAGAAATCATAGTGGCCTCACATGCCTTATCAACTATCACACTCTCTCTATGTGGCGGTTCACTCACTCCCTGAAAATAGGTGCACTCACATATGGTGGAGTCACTCATCTCACTCAAGTGGTGGGGATTGTGGCTCTCCTCACATGGGAATTGTGGCAACTCATCATAGATGGGGCTAGTGGTGAAATCACTCTCACTCTCAATATGGTGGCACAAGTTACTCAAGTCATCATACGTTGCTGTGGTCGAAGGGAAAATCCCATGCTCAACCATCTCGTCGTCGTTGCCATGGATGAAGGCCGAAGATGGCACATCGTCACTCTCGCCTCCCAAGATGGAAGCATCATCCTTGCTCTTCACCATGTCGCTCGCCACCAAAGCTTGGTCCTTGAAGGTCTCCATAGTCGTACTCATCACCGCACCGTCTTGAAAAAGAGTCAAAGTAGACTCGGCATCATCAATACATAATGAGGAATGGCGGTGGAGTCGAACTTGGGAGCGTTGTCTTGGAGCTCATCGGGCTTGTACATCTTGGTGGTACTATCCTCATGATCGTTCTCATGGAGCTTGGTCGTTGTGAAGTGTGCTTGGGGTGGAGAAGCCTTGGCCTTCATGAGTTCTTGTTCCGCCTTGAGAGCACCAGTGTAGTTGTCGTCGAGGGACTTGTGGTTCTCAAGGAAGATAGTCTTGGAGATGTCATTGTGCATTCCCATCATGAAGTAGAACTTCTTCAAAATGGGGTCGTCCACGCCGGCTTGTCTCAAGGTAATCTTCATCTCCTTGAAGTACATGTCAATGGACTTGGATCCTTGGGTGGTGTTCTCCAATTGGCGTCGAAGTTATTACGTGTAGGTTGGAGGCACAAACTCTCACCGCAAAGCTCTCTTCGTCTTGGGCCAACTCATGTCGTAGCTCTCCGAAGGTGTGTGAAGCCACCATGTCGATGCGTAGTCGTGGAAGTTTCTTGTGGCGCACTTCACTTGATCTTCAGGAGGAACTTGATGTAGCTTGAGGTAGTCGTCCATCAAGCGCTCCCACTCAAGATACTCCTCGGGTTCTTGAGTCCCATAGAAAGGAATCGTGTGGTCGGTGTCGAGGTCGTAGTTTGTGGAAGTTGCGGTGGAAGTTGCGGACTTGATCTTGGGGAGCTTCTCTTGAGTGTAGTCTTGGGGTGCTTGTTGGCACAGATGTCGTATGTCCGTAGGCGAAGATGCCTTGAAGTCGCTTGGCAAAGATGCCAAGGGAGATGGTGAAGTCATTGAGCGGTTGTTGGTGTTGAGCTCTTGACCTTCACGTCCTTGTCAGTGTTGGTGTAGATGCGGATGTGATCTTGCCGGAGATGGTAGCTCGGAAACATGTGCTCTTGAGCGTCTTCTCGAAGATGAGGAAGATCGCTTGTAGGACTTGATGAAGGCTTTGATCTCCTCCATTTGAGCTTGCATCTTGGCGTCGAAGTTGTTGTTCGTGGCATCGAACTCGTCGTTGTTGTAGACCGAAGGAGGTGTGCTTTGCCTATCCATAACAAGACGCGAGTAGAGGTGAGTAGGAAATGAGATAAACAATACCAAGTTACCTTTTCCCAAAGTTGAGGATGTATCTCGTTTCACTCAATGTGAGATGAAAGAATAGTGGAATTGGTACCGGATTGTTCACTCAGACCTATCAAGTAAAGCTTATGGTGGATCTTGGTGAGGTTAGTGGCACAAAAAAATTTATGCAAAATATTAGCAAGAGTCAATAATGTTGAAAGAGATTCACAAATTCGCAAGTGAAACAACTGGACCAATAGCAATATGTGGCACACGGAAACGCACACACGGATAGGTAAATGGGGTCGTGCAACCAAGGAATGAGCACAAAATGTGGAATCCACAGAAAATGCTCGTGTTGCACAACTCAAGAGAGACGCTAGCACGACTGCTCAATAGGCGGATACGACACTTGTGCACAACCTATAATATGCAAACTGGATAAACTTTCTATCCCAAGTATGCTATGTATGTATGGTTCCCGGTGTTTCTCTCAAGATGATCCAAGATGATCGGATATGACAATCTTATGCAATGTGGTATGATGATATGGACCTTGCTTACAAGCTTCTTTGTTCACTCTTTTTCTTTGCTTAAAAGCTTATTCTTTTTTTAATATGGCCACTTTTGCACTATGCACAAACCAAGATAGCAATTGTGTATATGCGGGAACAATCTTGTGACAAAAGAGATGATATGATGATACCAATATGATATGGTATGTATGAAATGGAAGGGATGATCACTAATGTGCACAAGTAACGTTGTCGGCAATACTCAAATGGCTAGTCTCGATAGGCAAGTGACGCAAAATGGGCTAGGGGTTATCAATGGAATTGCAAGGGGAATGTACAATGGTGTCGTCGAGGTTACCGTCCTTATGTACGATGACGACCTCGTGGCGATGATGAGTGGCGGTGTTCTCGATGTAGACCCGTTCCTAATTATCTGAAATACCTTAGGCAATGGAAAAACCGCGAACTCAAAATCTCCAAAGGCAAATTTCAAATGGTGGTAGCGAAAAAGCGATGGTGGTTTGCACTCGGCAATGCGGAAGTGGAGTGATGGGTTATGTGAGTCGAAGTTGAAGTTGCCGTCCCTAATTAGCTGAAACACCTTAGGAGACACAAGCCACAACTCAAACAAGCTCAAACAAGTTTTTTTAAGTTGGGTTGACAGAAATGTATGGTGGACAAGGTTATGCGGAAGAAGTGGTGGTGGTTGATGAAGAAGAAACCGTCCCTAAGTAGTCGAAACACCTTAGGATACTTGAATCACTACTCAAGCAACCACATACGCAATGGTGATCAAAATGGGTTATGTTGTGGAAGTCGGTGGTGGTAATGTGGATGATGTGGTGGAGGGCCTTGGAAAAGATGCCAAAGATCCAAAATTTTGATGGAGTTAAATGATGTTGAAAGTATTTTTATGGGATGGGGGATGTCAAGAGCTTCAAAGCGAGCTAAAGAACGTCAAAAATGGACTCCGAATGAATTAGTTATGGCCAAAACAAAAATATGTCTCTGTCAGCTTTAGGGTTAGCTGGATATCCGGGAGGAGGTCCATCTAATCCGGGTTATGTCCGGATGATCCGGGTTCATCAACTCGGGTACGGGTATTCGGGTGTCTAGATTATCTAGACGTCCGGGAGAGGGTCCAGCTGATCCTGGAGGTGTCCGGATGATCCGGGCAGGTTAAACTTCTCGGGATTTCCTCTCGGGGACGAATTTTTGGGCGTAAATTGGATGATTTTAGGGCAAAAATTGTGGAGATTTTGTGGATGGAAGGTGGGGAAACTTGGGGAGAAGGTAGATCCACTTGAAACCAAGCAAATCCACGGATGAAAATCAACAAAACACCATCAAAACCAACAAATCACAAAAAAATGGGGCTATTTTTGGTGGGGATTTTCGAAATTAGGACAAAATCAAGCAAAAGAACGCTAGAAAACGGTGGGGGAGACTCCAAATTCATGATCAACGTGGCTCATGCTACCAAGATGATGTAGGGTAGAACCCTAGCAGGCGGATCTTTCATGATTGGAGTGGGATCCCTCGAAGAACAAGAAGAACACGGGGAAGAACAGGGAGAAATCACAAAGGAGAAACACTGAAAAACAAGTCCAATCACACATCCACTAGACAATCAAACACACAAGATCACAAGGTACATGAACAACAAAAGGAAAGATACAAGGTAGAGTTCATCTCCATGAGGAGGTCTTTATGAGGGGGTCCTCCCGTGAGGGGGTCTTGATGATATCCCGCAAGATCTTCTCCTAGATGGAGGTCTTGGCCTCCAATGGAGTAGTCTCTCTCTCTCAAGAGAAGAGTAGTAGGAGCAAAACTCACATACAAATCAGGTATCACTTTGCTAACCCTAAAAATGGGGAGGAGGAGGTCTATTTATAGTCTAGGCCATGAAGGGGTAAGTGAGGGGCGGAATGGGTTCATGGGCCTTGGGCCGAAATGTTGCACGCAGGCAAGGCCCGGATTATCCGGATGGGGGTCCGGATGATTCGGCCATAGTCCCGATGATCCGGGAGGGGGCCCGGATGATCCGGCTTCACACAAGGCCTTCGGGTGTCTTCGGTTGCGAGTACGGACGATTCGGGAGAGGGTCCGGATGATCCGGACGGCGGTCCAGACGTCCGGCCTAGCTCCCGCAGCTGCTCCATCTTCTTCTTCTCCTTTCTTTCGTCTTCTCTTCCATGCCTCCCTCGCGGATGGTGTAGATGTACACTTGCGCTTGCACTCCTCCTCGACATCCATGAAGTTCCAACAATACCTATGAATGCACATAGAAGAAGTGTCAAGTACTATACCATCCTCGAAGGGGTCGTGTGAGCACGTGTAAAGGAGATGATTCACCTTTGTGTGTGTGTAGTAGATGTCGCATGTGTCACTTGCCAAATGGACCCTTGACATGGTGATGTCTGTAGGATGCTCCGCATCAATGGGCCTTAGAGGCCTACAAGGGGCCCCACAAGCTCGGGGGGAGGTGAGGGTGTCCTGGACTAAGGGTTCCTTGGGCTGCCGGTCTATCTCTCTTGGGTCGGACAAGTGGTCCGCTTTGGATCTGTCGTTGGAGACTATAGGCAACTCTGTGTTCAGGAAGGAAACCTCTAAAATCTTGGTGTATCCTCCAAATCAAGATAATGAAGATGGCATGTTTATCCCTTGTGGGCACTTGATCACGTGTAACCCTAGGTACCCATGTTGTCTATATAAACTAGAGGGTTCAGTCCATAGAGTGTAGAGGAACCATCATCCTACTCATCTAGGGTTTAGTTCATCCGATCTCGAGGTAGTTCAACCCTGTAACCATATTATACACACATCAATATAATCAAGCAGGACGTAGGGTTTTACCTCTTCAAGAGGGCCCGAACCTGGGTAAATATCGTCTCTGCATTCACTGTTACCGGTCGATCCAAGATCCACAGCTCGAGAGCCCCTACCCGAGATTCGCCAATTTTGACACCGACATTGGTGCTTTCATTGAGAGTTCTGATGTGGGATCATCGAAGGATTGATGGCTTGCTTAGTCATCGGCGATGGCATCCACACCGGGGACATTTTCGTCCTCGGCCAGCTCTTTGTGTTCGGCGGTGGCGTTCTGCACACCAATTCGATTGATCATCTTGACCAGGTCAATAGCTTCGCCTCGGAGCAGGAAATCAGGTTCGGAAACCTAGAGTACATTGCTGATGCTTGGGGCAATCTAATTTTACTGGGTTCTCAGCCTCACCTGAGGAATCCGCAAATCCCAAAGCTTTAACTTCAGACCTTCTTATCCATCCCACCTTCGGGTCGATCTTTACCTCGGATCCGGCTATGATCCCAGATCCGACCTCAGAATCGGAGAAACAGGAGTCCGCCCAGGCCGAGAACGCCCACTACACAGTCGCACCGGAGGTTAACTCTAAAAGACGCCACAAGATGGATCCAACCAACCTCTCACTGTTAAACAAGACATTAGATCGGATCCAGTCAATAAGCATCACAGATGGGCCGTTGATTGCTTGTATCTATGTTGGTATTTCCCAGAAGAGGAGATGATGATGCAGCACAACAATGGTAAGTATTTTTCTCAGTGATGAAACCAAGGTTATCAATCCCGTAGGAGAACTAAGCAACACTATGTAAACGGATCCTGCACATGAACAACAAATACTTGCAACCCAACGCGTAAGACGGTTTGTCAATCCCTCCTTGGTATTAAGATAGATTAAATTGTATGAGATTGGATAAATAGATCTTGCAAAAACAAAAAATAAAATAATTAAAAAAAGTGCAGCAACGTATTTTTGGGTGTTTGGAATAATAGATCTGAAAACAATATGATATAAAATAGACCCGGGGTCCGTAGATTTCACTAGTGGCTTCTCTCGAGAAAATAGCATACGGTGGGTAAACAAATTACTTTTGGGCAATTGATAGAAGAGCGAATAATTATGACAATATCCAAGGCAACGATCATGTATATAGGCATCACGTCCAAGATTAGTAGACCGACTCCTGCCTGCATCTACTACTATTACTCCACACATCGATCGCTATCCAGCATGCATCTAGTGTATTAATTTCATGGAGAAACAGAGTAATGCAATAAGAATGATGACATGATGTAGACAAGATCTATTCATGTAGGAATAGACCCCATCTTTTTATCCTTAATAGGAACGATACATGTGTGCCTCGCTACCCCTTCTGTCACCAGGTGAGGACACCGCAAGCTCAAACCCATCACAAAGCACCTCTTCCCATTGCAAGAAAAAACAATCTAGTTGGCCAAACCAAACCAAAGTTTCAGAGAAGAAATGTGGGGCTATAATAATCATGCATATGAGAGATCAAAGAAGACTCAAATAATATTCATGGATAAAACTGATCATAAACTCACAATTCATCGGATCCCAACAAACACACTGCAAAAAGTCATTACATCAAATAGATCTCCAAGAACATCGAGGAGAACATTGTATTGAGAATCAAATAGAGAGAAGAATCCATCTAGCTACAGCCTACGAACCCGTAGGTGTGTGGTGAACTACCCACGCATCATCAGAGGAGCACCAATGAGGATAGCGAACCCCTCCGTGATCGTGTTCCCCTCCGGCAAGGTGCCAGAATAGGGATCTAGATTGGATCTCATGGTTCTGGAACTTGCAGTAGCTGGAATTGTGTTTCAATGACTCCCCTAGGGTTTCTTGAATATTTGGGTATTTATAGAGCTGACAGGCGGTGGAGAGGACCTCCATGGGCCCCACCACCCATCAGGGCGCGCCAGGGGCCTCTGCCGCGCCCAGGTAGATGGTGGGCCTCACGGGCCTCCCCTCCAGTGCTTCATTGGCTCCCAAGTTGTCTTCTGGGAAAAAAATCTACAAAAAGTTTTGTGGCATTTAGACTTCGTTTAGTACTGATATTCTACAAAGTAAAAAACAAGCAAAAAATAGCAACTGACCCTAGGCACTATGTCAATAGGCTAGTTCCAAAAAATGATATAAAGTTTCTATAAAATGAATGTAAAACATCCAATAATGATAATATAACAGCATGCAACAATAAAAAATATAGATATGTTGGAGACGTATCAACATCCCCAAGCTTAATTCCTGCTCATCCTCGAGTAGGTAAATGATAAAAACTGAATTTTTGATGTGGAATGCTGCCTAATATGTTCATCACACATTCTTTTCTTTTGTGGCATGTACATTTGGACTTCTAGATGATTCAAGGTAATAGTCTATATTTGACATGAAGACCTCAATACTCAAGCATATCAACAAGCAACCATGTCTTTCAAAATATCAACAGTAAAGAAAGTTATCCCTTGCCCATCATGCTCAATCATTGATCCATTCATGAAACACACCCGAATATTAGCTATATCCAATGCACAAGTATGATCATAGTGCTCCTTAGTTGGTGCTTTATAACAGAAAATGGAGACTCGAAATAAAAAGTAAAAGTCACATAAAGTAAATAGATAGGCCCTTCATAGAGGGAAGCAGAGATTTGTAGAGGTGCCAGAGAACAAAGCTTAAACTGAGAGATAAAATATATTGTGAGGCATGCTTTTCCTGTCAATGGAAACAACCGAGTAATCCCAATACTTTCCATGCTAGATTCATCATAGGCGGTTCCCAAACATGAAATAATGTTTATTCCTTTTTCCACCATTCCTTCAAAATCCATGGCTAGCCATATCCACGGGTGCCTTCCATACCAACACTTCCCAAGGAATTTATCATTTGACAACATAAAGTAAATTTCTCTTTCATTTTGTAACTGGGCATCCCTATTGCCGCCACACTCTCGTGCAATGACAAGTGAACAAACACCCATCTTGAGAATAACACATGTAGCATGGAAAAATATTGGCCACCCCCTGCAGCTTCATGAGCGGTACATGCACACAAGGAAATTCATTTTGAAAATTAGAGTTGGCACATACAAATTTACTTGGAACGGCACGGAAATACCACATATAGGTAGGTATGGTGGACTCATATGGCATAACTGGTTTAAGGATTTTGGATGCACCAGTAGTATTTCCACTTAGTACAATTATATGCTAGCAAATAGATTGAGAAGCAAACAACAAAGAAACGAAAATTCTCATAAATGGGCATTAAGCATAACTAACACTGAATAATGCACCACAAGTAGGATATAATCTCATTGAATAACTATTAACTTCCGTGCTTGCGTAGGGAATCACAAACCTTAACACCAATATTATTACTAAAGCATAATTGCTCACCAACATGACTCACATATTACTATCGTCATTTCTCAAAACTACTACAAAGAATCAAGTTTATTTTCTCCAATGATCTTTCATGAAAGGTTTTATTATATCCCTCTTGAATATCTATCACTTTGGGACTAGTTTCATATATTACGATTGCTTATACCTAGCTCAAATAAATTTAAGTAAAGAACATGAGCATAACAATTTCCATCTCTCAAAATAATCTAAGTGAAGCATGAGAGTATTTCTTCAAAAATTAAAGCACCACCATGCTCAAAAAGATATAAGTGGAGTACTAGAGTAATTCCATAGCTCAATTTTTGTAAGTGAAGCACATAGAGCAATTCTAATAAATCATAACATAATTATGGCTCTCTCAAATAGGTGTGTTCAGCAAGGATGATTGTGACAAACTAAAAAGAAAAACAAGCAAAGACTCATATAATACAAGACGCACCAAGCAAAACTCATGATATGTAACAAATAAAAATATAGCTGCAAGTAAAACAACTCATGGTTGTTAGAAGAAAGAGGGGGTGCCTTCCGGGGCATTCCCAAGCTTAGTTGCTTGGTTCTGATACGTCTCCGACGTATCTATAATTTTTTATTGTTCCATGCCAATATTCTACAACTCTTACATACTTTTGGAAACTTTTTATACTATTTTTGGGACTAACATATTGATCTAGTGCCCAGTGCCAGTTCCTGTTTGTTGCATGTTTTTTGTTTCACAGAAAATCCATATCAAACAGAGTCCAAACGGGATAGAAACGGATGGAGATGTTTTTTGGAATATATCTGAATTTTTAGAAGTGGAATCAACACGAGATGATGCTCGAGGGGCCCACGAGGCAGGGGGCGCGCCCCAGGGGGTGGGCGCGCCCCTGACCCTCGTGGACACACCGTAAGGAGGTTGTTGCCCTTCTTTTGCCGCAAGAAAGCTAATATCTGGAGAAAAATCGTTCTCAAAGTTTCAATCCAATCGGAGTTACCCATCTCCGGGAATATAAGAAACGGTGAAAGGGTAGAATCAGCAACGCAGAAACAGAGAGAGACAGAGAGACAGATCCAATCTCGGAGGGGCTGTCGTCCCTCCCATGCCATGGAGACCGAGGACCAGAGGTAGAACCCTTCTCCCACCTACGGAGAAGGACAAGGAAGAAGGAGAAGGAGGGGGGCTCTCTCCCCCTCGCTTCCGGTGGCGCCGGAATGCCGCCGGGGCCATCATCATCACCGCAATCTACACCAACACCTCCGTCATCTTCACCAACATCTTCATCACCTTTCCCCATCTATCTACAGCGGTCCACTCTCCCGCAACCCGCTGTACCCTCTACTTGAACATGGTGCTTTATGCTTCATATTATTATCCAATGATGTGTTGTCATCCTATGATGTCTGAGTAGATTTTCATTGTCCTTTCGGTAATTGGTGAATTGCTATGATTGGTTTAATTTGCTTGTGGTTATGTTGCTGTCCTTTGGTACCCATCATATGAGCGCGTGCGTGGATCACGCCATAGGGTTAGTTGTATGTTGATAGGACTATGTATTGGAGGGCAAGAGTGACAGAAGCTTCAACCTAGCATAGAAATTGATGCATACAAGATTGAAGGGGGACCAATATATCTTAATGTTGTGGTTGGGTTTTACCTTAATGAACGTTAGTAGTTGCAGATGCTTGCTAATAGTTCCAATCATAAGTGCATAGAATTCCAAGTCAGGGATGACATGCTAGTAGTGGCCTCTCCCACATAAAACTTGCTATCGGTCTAGTAAAGTAGTCAATTGCTTAGGGACAATTTCGCTACTCCTACCACCACCTTTTCACACTCGCTATACTAACTTTATTGCTTCTTTACCTGAACAGCCCCTAGATTTTATTTACGTTCTCTTTATTATCTTGCAAACCTATCCAACAACACCTACAAAGTACTTCTAGTTTCATACTTGTTCTAGGTAAAGCGAACGTTAAGCGTGCGTAGAGTTGTATCGGTGGTCGATAGAACTTGAGGGAATATTTGTTCTACCTTTAGCTCCTCGTTGGGTTCAACACTCTTACTTATCGAGAGAGGCTACAATTGATCCCCTATACTTGTGGGTTATCAATACCTTTTTCTGGTGCCGTTGCCGGGAAGTTATAGCGTGGGGTGAATATTCTCGTGTGTGCTTGTTTGCTTTATCACTAAGTAATTTTTATTTGTTGTTCTTAGTTGTTTTCTATCTTTAGTTATGGGTAGGAAACGGAAAATATAAAAAAATTAGTTGTACCTACTACACCAATGGTTGAAGAACCACTCAAAATCTATCACACTACTGAAGCTTTTTACTTGGATCATCTTTGATCCCTATGTGCTCGTGCTGAAACCCCAACTAGCTTAGTTGAGGGAAAATCTTTAGATGAGCATGCTTGTTATGTGCAACACAACTTATCTCAAAAATGGAAACTTTTACTGGATCAAATTCATCGTTTGCAATGCTATGCTTGGAATTTATGTGAAATATATGATTTTACTTGTTGTTCTGAAGACCCTATGAAACACCTTCCCTACCAATGTGAGTTTAGTGATAATGGAATCATATCTTTGTATGCTAAGGGTGTTTATAATTACTATGATGTTCAACAAATTGAAGAATTTGTTGCTTTTAAGGATGCTTATGAAATTGCTTCTTTGATTGGAAAGTATGATGCTACTCTTTACAAATCTGAAAAATTTACCATACTTAAATATTGTTAGGATAATTATGCTTCTAATGCCTATGTTAAACCATATATTGAGGACTCCTCCGCTGTCCAAGAGACTAATATTTTGCTGGAATCTATGGAATAAGAAATTGATGAAACTGTGAGCTCATTGGATAAAAAAAGATGAGGAGGCGAAGAACAAAAGGAGGAAGAGAGGATTGATCACCCATGCCCACCTTCTAATGAGAGCAACTCGTCAACTCATACATTGTTTAATTTCCCTTCGTGCTTACCGAAGGATGATTGCTATGATGATTGTTATGATCCCGTTGATTCTCTTGAAATACCCCTTTTTGCAGATGCTTTCTATGCTTGTGGCGATGATGCCAATATGAATGATGCTCATGGAGATGAACTTGCTATAGTTCCTTATGTTAAACATGAAATTTTTGCTATTGCACCCACACATAATAGTCCTATTATCTTTTTGAATTCTCCAAACTACACTATATCAGAGAAGTTTGCTCTTATTAAGGATTATTTTGATGGGTTGCATTTTACCGTTGCACGTGATGATTTTGATAGATATAATATGCATGTGCTTGCTGCTCCTACTTGCAATTATTATGAGAGAGGAACTATATCTCCACCTCTCTATGTTTCCAATATGATAAAATTGCAAGAAACTGCTTATACTATGCATTGGCCTTTACTATGTGTGCACGAATTGTTCTTTTATGACATGCCGATGCATAGGAAGAGAGTTAGACTTTGTTGTTGCATGATTGTGACGCCTGAATACTTAAGCTACAGTGAACCTCTGCTAATGATGCCACGTCATCTCTGTCTCTATAGTTAATCTCGGGTTAATTCGAAACCGCTTCAAAATTCAAATTAAATTAATGTCAACAATAAAAGTTTTCAAAAGTTGAAACAAAAATGTTCGGTGGGTGCCGGACATTTCAAGGGTACTTATAATAAAGCAAACATATTTTTATAAAATGCCTAAAAGATTTAAAATAAAATAAAACAGAAAATAAAATAAATAAAAGAAAGAAAATACAAAAGGGAAAAACAAACGGAAATCAAAAAAAAGAGAAAAACCCCCCCACTGGTCTCCGGCCCAGCAGGCCACAGCCCTACTGGGCCAACCACCAGCCCAACCGGCCTCGCCCACTCTCCTTATCCCCCCACCCAGTGAGACCCCGACCCCCACCGACACCCACTCCCCCCCACACGAAAATATCTCCTCCCCCTCTCCCCCGATTGGATCGGGAT
>NC_041391.1:434839172-434846958 GCF_002162155.2 Triticum dicoccoides | reverse complement strand
CCCCATCACCGTCGTCCCCGTCAACCCCCACGAGCACCACTGCCCCGTTCCCTGCTTTCCCAAGTGAGCTCACCCTCTCCCTCCTCTCTGTCTTCCTGCGCACACACGCACCGCGCTCGGCCATCGCCGTTGGCGCATCGCCTCTTCCCTCCTCCACTCCCTGCGTCGACCAAGCCCCGCCTTGCCTCGCACTGGGCCGCACCGCACCGGCCTCTGCTGCCACCCGCCGGTGCCCCGCAAGGCCACGACGTCACCTAGCGACCCCCCCAGCTCCGCCTCCTGACGCCGCCACCGGCCGTCGCCCACGGCGGCCGCCCGCATATCGACGCCCCTGCATTCGGGCGGCGCCATGCGTCCATCGCCCCAGGGGTCCACTCCGGCGCCACCCCTCGCCTCGCCCGCCCGTTGCCGTGCTCCGGCTCCCGGATCCCCTCTCCCCCTGCTTCGATCTGTCGCCATTGAGGTCGTCCCCGCGCTCGGCCGCCATGGCCGGAGCTCGCTCCGCGCGTGCTCGCTCGCTGCCCTGATCCCGCCGTGCCCGCTTGCGCCCATGGCCGCGCCGCGCCTGACCTTGGCCTCCTGCGGCCAAGCACTGGCCGCGCCCCACCCTTCACCGCTGGCCCCAGGCCACCGGCCCCCTGCACCGGCGCCCATCTGCGCCCGCTCGGCCCTCCTCTGAGACGGGCGCCCGCTGCGCCCAATGCCCGCTAACCGCCCTGCTAAGGCCCCCAGGGCCCTATGACAAAGGGGACCCACTCAGAACGTTTTTAGAAAAAGAAATATATATATATATATAATAAAATAATAAATTTAATTAAATAATTAATTAACTAAATGAATTAAGTTAATTAATCCTACTTAATTAATCTAATTAACCTGTTAGTCTAACTAAGCAATAATTAGTTTAACCTAACCCTAATTAACTTAACAATGTATGACAGGTGGGTCCCACTAGGCCCACACTTCAGTTTGACCCAGTCAACCTCTGTTGACTGCTGACGTCATGCTGACTTCAGCAATCACTGTTCTGGATAATGTTGCATTAACATAATTAAATAAATCCTAAAAATGATTTAAATATTTTAACATTAATAGAAAATAAACCGTAGCTCAGATGAAAATACCTTCTACATGAAAGTTGCTCAGAACAACGAGACGAATCCGGATACGCAGCCCATTAATCCGCCACACATGCCTAGAATAGCGAACATGCAACTTTCCCCCTCCGATTCACATGTCAGAAAACGTGAAACAACGGGGATACTTTCCCGGATGTTTTCCCCCTTCGTCGGTATCACCTACTACCGCGATTGGGCACACCTAGCATCGTTACTTGTCATGTCATGCATCGATATGCATCTGTTTGCATGGTCTTCATTGTTTCTTCCCCCTCTTCTCTCCGGTAGACTACGAGACCGACGCTGCTGCTCCCCAGTTCTACTACGGAGTTGACGACCCCTCCTTCTTGCCAGAGCAACCAGGCAAGCCCCTCCCCCTTGATCACCAGATATCGCCTATTCTTCTCTATACTGCTTGCATTAGAGTAGTGTAGCATGTTACTGTTCGGTTACTCCTATTCTGTTGCATAGCCTGTCATTGTTGCTACAGTCATTGATACCATACCCGCAATCTTAAATGCTTAGTATAGGATGCTAGTTTATCATCATTGGCCCTACATTCTTGTCAGTCTGCCTTGCTATACTGTTGGGCCGTGATCACTTGGGAGGTGATCACGGGTATATACTATACATATATACATACTACAGATGGTGACTAAAGTCGGGTCGGCTCAAGGAGTACCCGCAAGTGATTCACGGATTGGGGGCTGAAAGGACCTTTGTCCCGACGGCCCTCTGTGTGGATCTTTGTGGCGGAACGACAGGGCAGGTTGACACCACCTAGGTGAGAGGTGGGCCTGGCCCTGGTCGGCGTTTGCGGTTGCTTCATAATAACACGCTTAACGAGATCTTGGTATTTGATCTGAGTCTGGCCACTGGCCTATACGCATTAACCAACTACGCGGGAAAGATATGGGCACTCGATGTCATGGTATGAGCTGAAGCCTTCTAGACGTCAGCGACTCAGCGGCGTGCGCCAGATCGGAACGTAAGACTGCTCTTGTATTAAGGGGGCTAGTTCTGCTTTCAACCTCCCACGCAACGTGCAGGTCTGCAATGGGTGATGGGCCCAGACCCCTGCGCCATAGGAGTTAGACCAGCGTACTGGCCTCTCTGTGAGGCCTAGGTGGGGCTGCGACGTGTTGATCTTCCGAGGCCGGGCATAACCCAGGAAAGTGTGTCCGGCCAAATGGGATCGAGCGTGTTGGGTTATGTGTTGCACCCCTGCAGGGAAGTTTATCTATTCGAATAGCCGTGTCCCTTGATAAAAGGACGACCCAGAGTTGTACCTTGACCTTATGACAACTAGAACCAGATACTTAATAAAACACACCCAGATAAGTTCCACAGACAACCCGGTGATCGCTTTTCCACAGGGCGACGAGGGGAGGATCGTCGGGTAGGATTATGCTATGTGATGCTACTTGGAGGACTTCACTCTACTCTCTTCTACATGCTGCGAGACGGAGGCTGCCAGAAGCATAGTCTTTGATAAGACTAGCTACCCCCCCCCCCCTTATTCTGGCATTCTGCAGTTCAGTCCACCGATATTGCCTCTTTACACATATACCCATGCATATGTAGTGTAGCTCCTTTCTTGCGAGTACTTTGGATGAGTACTCACGGTTGCTTTTCTCCCCCTTTTCTCCCCCTTCCCTTCTACCTGGTTGTCGCAACCAGATGTCGGAGCCCAGGAGCCAGACGCCACCGTCGACGACGACTCCTGCTACACTGGAGGTGCCTACTACTACGTGCTGCCCACTGACGACGACCAAGAGTAGTTAGGAGGATCCCAGGCAGGAGGCATGCGCCTTTGTCGATTGTATCCTAGTTTGTGCTAGCCATCTTATGGCAACTTGTTTAACTTATGTTTGTACTCATATATTGTTGCTTCCGCTGACTCGTCTATGATCGAGCACTTCTATTCGAGCCCTCGAGGCCCCTGGCTTGTATTAGATGCTTGTATGACTTATTTATGTTTTTAGAGTTGTGTTGTGATATCTTCCCGTGAGTCCCTGATCTTGATCGTACACGTTTGCGTGCATCATTAGTGTATGATTCAATCGGGGGCGTCACAAGTTGGTATCAGAGCCGACTGCCTGTAGGAATCCCCCTTCCACACTCCTTGGCCGAAGTCGAGTCTAGACATTGCAAAACTTTTACTGACATGGATGTGTGGCTTACGGGCACACGTCACCATTGGGTGGCATTAGGATCTTTTATTCCTTGTCTATACTCTGGGACTCTTATCTCTCTGCTACTCGGGTTAAACGATTTTACTAACTCTGACTCTAGGTTCTCGATAATACTTTCTTCCGGAGAGCCCCTTATTACAGATGATCGCCTGCTGCACCAGAAGTTTTCAAAGATGCTATTCGATGTTTTACCGAGACACTTGTGCCCACCGCCTTTGTAAATTCACTACCACCGAGACATACTTAGGGATATATACATACACTTGCCGTTCTTACTTCTATTCCCAGTTGATCTTGTTATTACAAGATACCTTGAAATCCTTTCTATTGTTTCGAGAATATTTTGTGCTTACTGCCTTGCAGTTCCTTGCCACCTGAATACCTCTACGGATAATTTCTCGCCCTTATCGAGTATCCGTTCATCCCCAGTTGTTCATGTGTTTCACAATGGTCTTAGAAATACTATTCGATCCTCCAAAAATCCTTAGTAGCTTCTTGCTCTGCAATACTTGTCTGCTTGCATTACGGGTGCTTTCCCTATGTCTGACAATATTTGTTAGTATCCTTAGGCACCGTCATTTTGATCCTATTGATTCAAAATGAGTGCGAATGCACGCAATCATCAATTGATCCTTTTAAATTATCTTTCCGGCTCAGACATCATTTTAAACATGAGCTGGATCTCAACCAATCAAATTGCCATCGATTGTACCCCTAAGGCTATTCAACTTATCCGCCCATAATCGGAGCATTGCTTCTGATCCCTTGTCTTGGAATTTATAATTCCTTTGCAATTGAGCTTTGAAGTAGTCATTTGTTTCTATCATCTGATCTCCTTGCATGCTTTCTTCTTCTGGTTGAGTACCAATACTCACATCAGGTTCCTTGTGGTCCGCGAGACCATTTGCTTGGTTATTATCCGACCGTGTCCTTCATTTCCAATAACCTTGAGAGTTTCTCCCCTGATACATAATGCCTTTGGTAAATTATGTCTTCTTCCTTTGGCAAGTTATATCCTATGCCTTGTCAACCATGCTCTGCTTCGAGCACGTGTTAATTGACCCTAAAGTTCATGTTATATGTTCCAAGTTGCCCCGATGGGTTGACCCTATGCTTTCCATAACCTGTGTGAACCCGGAAGTTTTCGCGGGTCATACTCCTCTGGTAATTCACTAGGTAGGTTTTGACATTGTAATCATTTTTATTTTGAGGAGTGAATGAAAGGCTATGCATTGGAGAAGTGGGAGTCGACCTGGAACTTTGCGTTCATGCCCATGGGCACGATTGTAGAACTTATCACGGAAGCTGCTCGTGAAAATAATTATCACCTTGTTATGAGTTCATCTTGTATCCGTGGTTTGATCATTTATGATTGTGGTTCTGACCATAATTTCTTCCTTTGATTCCATTTCTCAGACAAGTTAAAGCGCTTGTCTTCTATAGATCAATACACCCCACTTCAACCTTTAATTTGATATGCCTTCGAGTATTATCCACCTGGTATCTCGAGGATATCATGCCATTGCACTACATCTTATGAAATTGTAATGGAGTCACTCCACGAGTTCTGGGTTGTCGTCAACCGAGAACACTGAATAGTGGACCGAGTCCGCACTGCGATTCGACAACTTTCATTAATCTTCATTGCTTACGAGTTTGCACTTGATCATGTCGTTCCCAACGGATTGACTACATCATCATCGTCAGGCTGACTGCTTGACCATTCTACCTATGTCCTTCATTCCCGGGACACAATCCCGACGGTGCTCTAAGCTTACATCGAACTTTCCACATCATATTGTTTGTCTTGAGAGACAACTCCGAATTCTGAGATGGCATCTTATCTATGGTTATAGTAACCTTTTACTTCACCATTCCCTTGATGTGATGTCTTTGCCGATCGATTACATCTTCTTGAAACCTCTCGATAAATGTGTCATGATCATCGTCAACATTTTAACTTCTTCCGAGACGTACATTGAGCTCCTGATGAGAAATTCCATGATTGCCCCCTCGATGAATTGGGTTAACATCGACAACATTATTGCATTCCCACCAACACAAAACTTGTTCCTGTTTTGTGTTGTACCTTGAGTTCCTTGCTATCCAACTTATGTTATGTTCTACCTTGGAGTATTACCATCTTTTATGTCAAAATGTGGTGAGAATTTCACCACCTCTTAAGAATTTTTGATATAGTAATACTTCTCACCATCACCATTCCTTCTTGGTCCCCGTGTTGTTTCCAACCAAAAAACCGACAATTGAACTTGGATGTGCGAATTCTAAACTTCTAGCGACCCTATTGCCTTGAAGTTAATGGTCTACATTTCATTCTTAGACCATTGGTTATCGAATCACCATTCTAAGCATTGATCATGCTACATAGGCCCATATTTTGGGTGCACCTTTTCAACCAATGTTTAATTGTGTATGTTTTCCTCGAGCATACCTCATTATATCACTTGATCTGACAAATCTTATCTCCTTGTTCTCATAATTGTGGAAATCCATCTTTTTGGAAAATCTCAATGAATGGTCGTTGAGTCCATCAGCCACCTCCTCATCCTCTCCTTGGTTTAATGATGAAATCTTGTTTCGGAACTTGCTTCCATGGTTCATTTCTCGAGAATCTTACGATGTCTTCTCGTCAATTTGTGTCGCACCTTTTTCTTCTCAGGCACCCTGAGTCTGAGGTATCCTGACCCCAATCAGATCTGAATCTTGGTCAGATATGATGGTTGGAACATTTTCCAAGAGTCATAATGTTGGTCCTTATTTGACTCGGTAAAGTGATGTCATGCCTAACACACCTGGCCGGAGGACCTATTGTTATAGTTTCCTTGTTAGCAAGGCTATCAATTCTTCCATGAGGGAATTGTAAGCTTATTCTAAAGTTATTCCTAATGGATCCTTTGTGATTCCAAAGTCTGATCTTCCCCTGATGACCATGTCAATACTATCTCGAAGCATGTCTGTGGTACTCCGATTTTCAACAAAAACATTTGAAGCCCAATGCTAGATGTTTCCCGCTCGATTATCCAAACACCGTTGTATGGGTAATGTCATGAAAATTCTCTCCCCTACATAAAGAGTTTACTACATTATATCCTGTCATGGATATCATGCTCTGCTCGTCCTTCTGAAGGATATACCTTTGAAATATGTGTTTAAACACATTTTCGTTTCCATTGTTCTGTTTAATATGATAATCATATTTTTCTTTCCATTTGTTGGGTTAACGTTCCTTGTGATCTATATGATCTAAGCAGTATTATTCTCCTGCTTAGGTAAACACCTCGGTTTACAACTCTGTCAGTGTGACCCTGTCACTATTGCTGATGACATCCTGGTAACCCCCGATGGACGAGAACTTTGCCTATTGGTCCGCCTTGTTCAGCGAGCAGGAAAATGGTTCTCTTCGTCCCTCGCCCTTGGTACCAACGTTGTTGCCAACATAACTGACAGGCTATCCTCTGCCATGCCTTGCTACCATGACCGTGCAATATGTCAACATCCTTCCAACCTTTGAACCACATGGTGGGCCCATAACCCACAGTTCCACAGGATCGAAACCTGACTCTCCTGCACCCCCTGTTCCCGTTGTTCCTCGCGTGTGGCCTCATATGTAATTCACGAGCCACCTTCCGAGGGATTATCAAATCTGTTACCTGACGCAATACTTATTCTCGATTGCTTTGAGCCCCTTTCACGCCCTGCTTCAGGCATCGAACGGTTGCCTACTCGCTCGAAACTTCCCATGAAACCTCATTACTTTGCTCTCGATATTTACTTAAGTTTCAATTCGAGAGTTACTTTCTGCCACCTTCCCCGATGTTATCGACCAGATAGTCAACCATGTAGAGGTTCGTTCTCCCGAAATACCCCCCTTATTCTTTCGTAAGTACGATGGAACCCCCGAAGAAAGGATACCGACTTGATCTTGATGACTTGAAGCAGAAAAATGAAGACATCAATATAATGGATCGACCACTTCGAGAAGAGCAACCAAGACCGAGAAGATTCGTTAGAATTTCGTAACCAGACCTTTCCCCCGTTTTCCACCTCTTAAATCTCGGGAGGAGATTTCTTGTAGTGGAGGAGAATTGTGACGCCCGAATACTTAAGCTATAGGGAACCTCTGCTAATGATGCCACTTCATCTCTGTCTTTGTAGTTAATCTCGGGTTAATTCGAAACCGCTTCGAAATTCAAATTAAATTAATGTCAACAATAAAAGTTTTCAAAAGTTGAAACAAAAATGTTCGGTGGGTGCCGAATATTACAAGGGTACTTATAATAAAGCAAACACATTTTTATAAAATTCCTAAAGGATTTAAAATAAAATAAAACAGAAAATAAAATAAATAAAAGAAAGAAAATACAAAAGGGAAAAAACAAACGGAAATAAAAAAAACCACTGGTCTCCGGCCCAGAAGGCCACAGCCCTACTGGGCCAACCATCGGCCCAACC
>NC_041391.1:434779737-434838583 GCF_002162155.2 Triticum dicoccoides | reverse complement strand
GGCCGCCGGCACATTGACGCCCCTGCATTCGGGCGGCGCCCTGCGTCCATCGCCCCGGGGCTCCACTCCGGCGCCACCCCTCGCCTCGCCCGCCTGTTGCCGTGCTCCGGCACCCGGATCCCCTCTCCCCCTGCTTCGATCTGTCGCCATTGAGGCCGTCCCCGCGCTCGGCCGCCATGGCCAGAGCTCGCTCCGCGCGTGCTCGCCCGCTGCCCTGATCCCGCCGTGCCCGCCTGCGCCCATGGCCGCGTCGTGCCTGACCTTGGCCTCCTGCGGCCACACCCTTCACCGCTGGCCCCAGGCCACCGGCGCCCATCTGCGCCCGCTCAGCCCTCCTCTGGGACAGGTGCCCGCTGCGCCCAACGCCCGCTAACCGCCCCGCTAAGGCCCCCAGGGCCCTATGACAAAGGGGACCCACTCAGAACGTTTTTAGAAAAAGAAATATATATATATAATAATAATAATAAAATAATAATAATAAATTTAATTAATTAATTAATTAATTAAGTTAATTAATCCTACTTAATTAATCTAATTAACCTGTTAGTCTAACTAAGCAATACTTAGTTTAACCTAACCCTAGTTAACTTAACAGTGTATGACAAGTGGGTCCCACTGGGCCCACACTTCAGTTTGACCCAGTCAACCTCTGTTGACTGCTGACGTCATGCTAACTTCAGCAATCACTGTTCTGGATAATGTTGCATTAAAATAATTAAATAAATCCTAAAAATGATTTAAATATTTTAAAATTAATAGAAAATAAACCGTAGCTCAGATGAAAATACCTTCTACATGAAAGTTACTCAGAACGACGAGATGAATCCGGATACGCAGCCCATTCATCCGCCACACATCCCTAGCATAGCTAACATGCAACTTTCCCCCTCCGGTTCACATGTCCGAAAACATTAACACCAGGGATACTTTCCCGGATGTTTCCCCCCTTCGTCCGTATCACCTACTACCGTGATTGGGCACACCTGGCATCGTTACTTGTCATGTCATGCATTGATATGCATCTGTTTGCATGGTATTCATTGTTTCTTCCCCCTCTTCTCTCCGGTAGACTACGAGACCGACGCTGCTGCTGCCCAGTTCGACTACGGAGTTGACGACCCCTCCTTCTTGCCGGAGCAACCAGGCAAGTCCCCCCCCCTTGATCACCAGATATCGCATATTCTTCTCTATACTGCTTGCATTAGAGTAGTGTAGCATGTTACTGTTCGGTTACTCCCATTCTATTGCATAGCCTGTCATTGTTGCTACAGTCATTGATACCATACCTGCAATCATAAATGCTTAGTATAGGATGCAAGTGTATCATCATTGGCCCTACATTCTTGTCAGTCTGCCTTGCTATACTATTGCGCCGTGATCACTCGGGAGGTGATCACGGGTATATACTATACATATATACATACTACAGATGGTGACTAAAGTCGGGTCGGCTCGAGGAGTACCCGCGAGTGATTCACGGAATGGGGCTGAAAGGACCTTTGTCCCGACGGCCCTTTGTGTGGATCTTTGTGGCAGAACAACAGGGCAGGTTGAGACAACCTAGGTGAGAGGTGGGCCTGGCCCTGGTCGGCGTTTGCGGTTGCTTCATAATAACACGCTTAACGAGATCTTGGTATTTGATCTGAGTCTAGCCACTGGCCTATACGCACTAACCAACTACGTGGGAAAGATATGGGCACTCGACGTCGTGGTATCAGTCGAAGCCTTCTTGACGTCAGCGACTGAGCGGCGCGCACCGGATTGGAATGTAAGCCTGCTCTTATATTAAGTGGGCTAGTTCTGCTTTCGGCCGCCTACACAACGTGCAGGTGTGCAATGGGCGATGGGCCCAGACCCCTGCGCCATAGGAGTTAGACCGGCGTGCTGACCTCTCTGTTAGGCCTAGGTGGGGCTGCGACGTGTTAATCTTCCAAGGCCGGGCATAACCCAGGAAAGTGTGTCCGGCCAAATGGGATCGAGCGTGTTGGGTTGTGTGGTGCACCCCGGCAGGGAAGTTTATCTATTCGAATAGCTGTGACCCTCAGTAAAAGGACGACCCGGAGTTGTACCTTTACCTTATGACAACTAGAACCGGATACTTAATAAAACACACCCAGACAAGTTCCACAGACAACCCGGTGATCGCTTTTCCACTAGGCGACGAGGGGAGGATCGTCAGGTAGGATTATGCTATGCGATGCTACTTGGAGGACTTCACTCTACTCTCTTCTACATGCTGTGAGACGGAGGCTGCCAGAAGCGTAGTCTTCGATAAGACTAGCTACCCCCCCTTATTCTGGCATTCTGCAGTTCAGTCCACCGATATTGCCTCTTTACACATATACCCATGCATATGTAGTGTAGCTCCTTGCTTGCGAGTACTTTGGATGAGTACTCACGGTTGCTTTTCTCCCCCTTTTCTCCCCCTTCCCTTCTACCTGGTTGTCGCAACCAGATATCGGAGCCCAGGAGCCAGACGCCACCGTCAACGATGACTCCTGCTACACTATAGGTGCCTACTACTACGTGCTGCCCGCTGACGACGACCAGGAGTAGTTAGGAGGATCCCAGGCAGGAGGCCTGCGTCTCTTTTGATTGTATCCCAGTTTGTGCTAGCCATCTTATGGCAACTTGTTTAACTTATGTCTGTACTCAGATATTGTTGCTTCCGCTGACTCGTCTATGATCGAGCACTTGTATTCGAGCCCTCGAGGCCCCTGGCTTGTATTATGATGCTTGTATTACTTATTTATGTTTTTAGAGTTGTGTTGTGATATCTTCCCATGAGTCCCTGATCTTGATCGTACACGTTTGCGTGCATGATTAGTGTACGATTGAATCGGGGGCGTCACAATGATATATGTTACTCTGTGCTCACTACTAAATTACAAATCATTGTTAATTTAAATTGGCTTTGATATACCTTGGGATCCGGGTGGATCCATTACTTGAGTACTATATGCCTAGCTTAATGGCTTTATAGAAAGTGCTGCCAGGGAGACAACCCGGAAGTTTTAGAGATTCGTTTATTTCTGTTGTGTGCTTTCATAAAGTTTAAAAACAAAAAAATAAAGAGGGGAACCCAAAACTTTTCCAAAAAGAAAAGCGAAAGTGAGAAAGACGAGCATTGTTAAAGTGGGAGCTAGCCTTGAACTTTGTTCATGCTCACGGAAATTTTGTGAATCTTGATTACAGAAAATTTTCAACAAAAATAGTTATCCCCTTGTACAATTCCATTGTATTATAAAAATAATGTGCCAAGGTTTGCCTTTAGGATGTTTAGATTGCTTGTTGGTTTGTGCGGTGCAAGACAAAAACTTTGGCTGAAGTGCGCGATTTTAGATTTTTTTACTGGAACGTCAAACGGTTCTGAAACTTTTTGCACTGTCTTTCTATACAAATTGTTTATTTTTCCTGATTTTGGCAGAACTGTTGGGGTACCAGAAGTATGGTGAATGTTCAGATTACTACAGACTGCCCTGTTTAAGACAGATTCTGTTTTTGATGCATAGTTTGCTTGTTTTGATGAAACTATCAATTTCTATCAGTGGATTAAGCCATGGAAAATTTATATTACAGTAGCTACAATTCAAAAACAAAATATGAATTGGTTTGCAACAGTACTTAGAGTAGTGATTTGCTTTATTGTACTAACGGATCTTACCGAGTTTTCTGTTGAGTTTTGTGTGGATGAAGTGTTCGAAGATCGAGGAGGTGTCGATATGAGGAAAAGGAGGAGAGGCAGGATCTCAAGCTTGGGGATGCCCAAGGCACCCAAAGTGAATATTCAAGGAGACTCAAGCATCTAAGCTTGGGGATGCCCCGGAAGGCATCCCATCTTTCTTCAACAAGTATCGGTATGTTTCCGGATTCGTTTCATTCATGTGATATGTGCAAATCTTAGCGCATCTTTTGCGTTTAGTTTTGACTTTTATTTTATGCACCATGATGGTATGAGATAGTCCTTGGTTGATCTATAGAATGCTCTTTGTACTTCACTTAAATCTTTTGAGTATGGCTTTATAGAATGCTTCATGTGCTTCACTTATATCATTTGAAGTTTGGATTGCCTGTTTCCCTTCACATAGAAAACCGCCATTTGTAGAATGCTCTTTTGCTTCACTTATAATTTTTAGAGCGCGGGCATATCTTTTGTAGAAAGAATTAAACTCTCTAGCTTCACTTATATCTATTTAGAGAGATGACAGGAATTGGTCATTCACATGGTTAGTCATAAAATCCTAAAAAAACTTGTAGATCGCTGAATATGATATGTTTGATTCCTTGCAATAGTTTTGCGATATAGAGGTGCTAACATGTGGGAGGTACTAGTGAATGATTGTGTTTTAGTAAAAATATTGGTGTTAAGGTTTGTGATTCCCGAAGCATGCACGTATGGTCTCCTAACTATGTAACCAAATTGGCGCGCATTGTATTTTGATTGTTTATCTTTGCGTGAAGGTCGGGGGCGCGCGATCGTTAACTCCTACCAACCTCCCCCCCTAGGAGCATGCGTCGTAGTATTTTGCTTCAAGGGCTAATAGATTATACACAATCTCACCCTTCCATCATTGCTAGCCTCTTCGGTACCGTGCATTGCCCTTTCTCACCTTGAGAGTTGGTGCAAACTTCGCCGGTGCATCCAAATCCCGTGATACGATACGCTCTGTCACCCATAAGCCTCCTTATATCTTCCTCAAAACAGCCACCATACCTACCTATCATGGCATTTCCATAGCCATTCTGAGATATATTTCCATGCAACTTCCATCATCATCATATACATGACTTGAGCATTTATTGTCGTATTGCTTTGCATGATCGTCAGATAGCTAGCAAGATGTTTTCATGGCTTGTCCATTTTTTGATGTCATTGCTATGCTAGATCATTTCACATCCCGGTACACCACCGGAGGCATTCATATAGAGTCATATCTTTGTTCTAGATATCCAGTTGTAATATTGAATTGTAAGTAAATAAAGTGTGATGATCATCATTATTAGAGCATTGTCCCGTGTGAGGAAGGGATGATGGAAGCTATGATTCCCTCACAAGTTGGGATGAGTCTCCGGACTTTATGAAAAATAAAAGAGGCCAAAGAAGCCCAAATAAAAAAAGAGGCCAAAGAAGCCCACAAAAAAATAAAAAAAAATAATGAGAGAAAAAGAGAGAAGGGGCAATGCTACTATCCTTTTACCACACTTGTGCTTCAAAGCAGCACCATGTTCTTCATATAGAGAGTCTCTTGAGTTATCACTTTCATATACTAGTGGGAATTTTCATTATAGAACTTGGCTTGTATATTCCGATGATGGGCTTCCTCAAATGCCCGAGGTCTTCATGTGCAAGCAAGTTGGATGCACACCCACTTAGTTTCCAGTTTGAGCTTTCATACACTTATAGCTCTTTGTGCATCCGTTGCATGGCAATCCCTACTCCTCGGATTGACATCAGTTGATGGGCATCTCCATAGCCCGTTGATTAGCCGTGTCGATGTGAGACTTTCTCCCTTTTTTGTCTTCTCCACACAACCTCCATCATCATATTCTGTTCCTACCATAGTGCTATGTCCATGGCTCACGCTCATGTATTGCGTGAAGAGTTGAAAAGGTTCGAAAAAGTAGAGTATGAAAACAATTTCTTGCCTGACACCTGGATGGGCATGAGGGGTACCTTGTGTTAAGAAAAGGGAGCATACAAGACTATATGATTTTGTAGGGATAGCTTTATTTAGCATTGATATTTTGAAGGACATGATTGTTTGTTGGGATGCCCGAGTATTAAATTGTTTTTATGTCAAATGATAGACTATTGCCTTGAATCCCTCATATCTTAATATTCATGCCATGATTAGATTACATGATCAAGAATATGCTATGTAGCATTCCACATCAAAAATTATCTTTTTTCTCATTTACCTACTCGAGGACGAGCGGGAATTAAGCTTGGGGATGCTGATACGTCTCCGTCGTATCTATAATTTTTGATTGTTCCATGCCAATATTGTACAACTCTTACATACTTTTGGAAACTTTTTATACTATTTTTGCGACTAACATATTGATCCAGTGCCCAGTGCCATTTCTTGTTTGTTGCATGTTTTTTGTTTTGCAGAAAATCCATATCAAATGGAGTCCAAACGAGGTAGAAACGGACGGAGATTTTTTTTTGAATATATCTGAATTTTGAGAACTGGAATCAGTGCGAGACGATGCTCGAGGGGCCTACAAGGCAGGGACGCGCCCCTGACCCTCCTGGACACCCCATAAGGCGGTTATTGCCCTTCTTTCGCCGCAAGAAAGCTAATATCCAGAGAAAAATCGTGTTCAAAGTTTCAATCCAATCGGAGTTACGGGTCTCCGGGAATATAAGAAACAGTGAAAGGGCAGAATCAGCAATGCAGAAACAGAGAGAGACAGAGACATATCCAATCTCGGAGGGGCTCTCGCCCCTCCCATACCATGGAGACCATGGTCCAGAGGGAGAACCCTTCTCCCACCTAGGGAGAAGGCCAAGGAAGAAGGAGAAGGAGGGGGGCTCTCTCCCCCTCACTTTCGGTGGCGCCGGAACACCACCGATGCCATCATCATCACCGCAATCTACACCAACACCTCCGTCATCTTCACCAACATCTTCATCACCTTCCCCCATCTATCTACAGCGGTCCACTCTCCCGCAACCCGTTGTACCGTCTACTTGAACATGGTGCTTTATGCTTCATATTATTATCCAATGATGTGTTGCCATCCTATGATGTCTGAGTAGATTTTTGTTGTCCTTTCGGTAATTGGTGAATTGCTATGATTGGTTTAATTTGCTTGTGGTTATGTTGTTGTCCTTTGGTGCCCATCATATGAGCGTGCCCGTGGATCACACCATAGGGTTAGTTGTATGTTGATAGGACTATGTATTGGAGGGCAAGAGTGATAGAAGCTTCAACCTAGCATAGAAATTGATGCATATGGGATTGAAGGGGGACCAATATATCTTAATGCTATGGTTAGCTTTTACCTTAATGAACGTTATTAGTTGCGGATGCTTGCTAATAGTTCCAATCATAAGTGCATAGAATTCCAAGTCAGGGATGACATGCTAGCTGTGGCCTCTCCCACATAACTTGCTACAGGTCTAGTAAAGTAGTCAATTGCTTCGGGACAATTTCGCAACTCCTACCACCACTTTTTCACACTCGTTATACTAACTTTATTGCTTCTTTACCTGAACAGCCCCTAGCTTTTATTTACGTGCTCTTTATTATCTTGCAAACCTATCCAACAACACCTACAAAGTACTTCTAGTTTCATACTTGTTCTAGGTAAAGCGAACGTTAAGCGTGCGTAGAGTTGTATCGGTGGTTGATAGAACTTGACGGAATATTTGTTATACCTTTAGCTCCTTGTTGGGTTCGACACTCTTACTTATCGAAAGAGGCTACAGTTGATCCCCTATACTTGTGGGTTATCAGGTTCTCCTTGAATATTCCTTGGGGTGCCATGGGAATCCCCAAGCTTAGGCTCTTTTCACTCCTTATTCCTTCATCCATCGTGATCTCACCCAAAACTTGAAAAGTTTAATCACACAAAACTTAACAAAACCTTCGTAAGATCAGTTAGTATAATAAGGCAAATTACCACTTTAAGTACTGTGGCAAACCCATTCATATTTTATTATTGCATTATACCTACTGTATTCTAACTTTACCATGGGTTATACCCTCGATACAATCCATAGATTCATCAAAATAAGCACACAATGCAACGAAAAAAGAATCTGTCAAAAACAGAATAGTCTGTAGTAATCTGGACTTTGACCATACTTGTGAAACTCCAAAAATTCTGAAAAATTACGACAACGTAGGAAATTTGTATATCAATCTTGTGCAAAAAACTTAGAATTTTAGCATGCTTCTCTGATTTTTAACAATTCTGCTAATTGGCGCATTTTGTTTTTCAACAAGATCAAATCAACTATCACCCAACATGATCCCAAAGGCTTTACTTGGCACAAACACTAACTAGAACATAAAAACACAATCATAACAGTAGTGTCATTGTGCAAACACTCAAGAACAGAAAGAAAAAGGGAAAAATAAAATTTATTCATTGGGTTGCCTCCCAACAAGCGCTATTGTTTTATGCCCCTAGCTAGGCCTAATGCATAGATTCAAGTATTGTCATCCTTCTTCTTATTTTCCATAGATGTATTTTTGTCAGGAGGTTTCTCAAATATAACTTGAAATACATTGTCCATCAAAATTTTAGCATTATCAACTTGTCCATCTTTATATTCCCTTTGATTCCTGGTTACAATCCAAGAATATTGTTGATTAACATCATTAAAGACTTGTTGGATCACATCCAAAATATGAATTCCCCTTTTAAGGATCTCATCAAAAAATTAATTATTTCCAAGCAAATGTCATAATACATAATCACTATTGTAAAGGATCTCATCTATTACCGGTTTTTCATGGTTCATACCATAAAAATCAAAAAATTCCCTAGCTTCCCATAATATGTGATCAAATTCATTCATAAGAACAAGGGTGGCTACCTTTTTAGCTTTCATATACTTTATAACTGGTAGCTCATAGAACAATCTTTGCAAGGTAGAGTATGAATAAATCTATTTTCAAGTTTCAGAACTAGTGCTGAAATAGCTTCCGCATAAGTTTTAGTTCTTTTAAGTATAGGAGCATCATCACAAGTCAAAGTTCCAACTCAACTGAAGAATTCTTGGATGGTTTCTCTCCTATAACGTTTCCTTGTCCCAAAACAAAAGTTTTAGCATCCAGATTGCCAGAATGTCCAATTTTAGGAGTTCTGCCATCATCTGTTTCTGCCATATCAAAGTCACTCATGATAATAGGTTTGAGCAAACAAAAGATCGAATGAGAAAGAGGCAAACAGGAAAAAAGGAGAATAAAAAGGCAAATATTTTTGTGCTTTTCGCAAAAACGTTTTAGAAGTGGGGAAAATGAAAACGAGAAGCAAATGGCAAATAATGTAAATTGCAAGGAGATGAGATTTGTGATTAGGAACATGATAGATGTTGACGGTGTCTCCCCGGCAACGGCGCCAAAAATTCTTCATGGTTGCTTGCATGTGCTTTCGTATTTCCCCAAAGAGGAGAGGATGATGCAGCACAACAATGGTAAGTATTTCCCTCGGTTATGAAACCAAGGTTATCAATCCAGTTGGAGAACCAAGCAACACTATGTAAACGGATCCTGCACACAAACGACAAATACTTGCAACCCAACGCGTAAGAGGGGTTGTCAATCCCTCCTCGGCATTAAGATAGATAAAACTGTACGAGACTTGATAAATAGATCTTGCAAAAACACAAAATAAAATAAGTAAAGAAAAAGTGCAGCAAGGTATTTATGGGTTTTTGGAATAATAGATCTGAAAACAATATGATAGAAAATAGACCCGGGGTCAGTAGATTTCACTAGTGGCTTCTCTCGAGAAAATACCATACGGTGGGTAAACAAATTACCGTTGGGCAATTGATATAAGAGAAAATAATTTTGACGATATCCAAGGCAATGATCATGTATATAGGCATCATGTCCAAGATTAGTAGACCGACTCCTACCTGCATCTACTACTATTACCGCACACATCGACCGCTATCCAACATGCATCTAGTGTATTAAGTTCATGGAGAAACGGAGTAATGCAATAAGAACGATGACATGATGTAGACAAGATCTATTCATGTAGGAATAGACCCCATCTTTTTATCCTTAATAGAAATGATTCATACGTGCCTTGCCACCCCTTCTGTCACTGGGTGAGAACACCGCAGGCTCGAACCCATCACAAAGCACCTCTTCCCATTGCAGGAAAAATCAATCTAGTTGGCCAAACCAAACCAAAGTTTCGGAGAAGAAATACAGGGCTATAATAATCATGCATACAAGAGAGCAAAAAAGACTCAAATAATATTCATGGATATAGCTGATCATAAACTCACAATTCATCGGATCCCAAAAAACACATCGCAAAAAGTCATTACATCAAATATATCTCCAAGAACATCAAGGAGAACATTGTATTGACAATCAAAAAGAGCGAAGAAGCCATCTAGATACTTCCTACGAACCCGTAGGTCTGTGGTGAACTACCCACTCATCATCTAAGGAGCACCAATGAGGATGATGAACCCCTCCGTGATCGTGTTCCCCTCCGGCAAGGGCCCAGAATAGGGCTCTAGATTGGATATCATGGTTCTGGAACTTGCGGCGACTGGAATTGTGTTTTGACAACTCCCCTAGGGTTTCTGGAATATTTGGGTATTTATAGAGTGGAGAGGCGGTGGACAGGACCTCTGTGGGCCCCACTGTCGGTGTCAGAACCGGCAGATCTCGGGTAGGGGAGCCAAGTTGTGCGTCTAAGGGTTGATGGTAACAATGGACAAGGGACACAGTGTTTACCCAGGTTCGGGCCCTCTTAATGGAGGTAAAACCCTACTCCTTCTTGATCATATTTGAAAGGTATAAGGGTTATAGGAGTTGATCTACCATGAGATCGTGTTGGCTAACCCTAGCTTGGCTAGCCTAGTAATCTTATGATCCTTCCTTCGATCTAACCCTCCCGTTTATATAGATATCGGAGGGGCTTAGGGTTGTACAAAGTCGGTTTAACAGAAAGGAAATGGCATATCCGGAGACCTAAACTTGCCATCCACTTATACGGGAGTCCCTACCGGACCCGAGAGGTGCTCTTATGCCTTGTATCTAGACGGCCCATCAGTCTGGCCCATATCCAATAGACCGGACGCCCGAGGACCCCTTAGTCCAGGACTCCCATAGTAGTCCCTAAACCAGTCTTCAATGGCAACGTGTTCGTTACGCAGAGTATCTTCAGCACTGCAAGGCGGGTTCCCTGAATAAGACACATCCGCTTTCCTCCATAAAAGAACTGTATTTAGCTTTGCATAATTAACACAACCCTTAGCGGCGAAGGCAGGATATATAGAAAATAAGAATAATGTATTTTACTGACAACTTTTTTGGCGAAGCATCAGACTTGACCCTTCGGTGTTTTGAATCATTTTCACACCCCGCGTTCCATGTTTCGAGGCCAAGCCCTAATACGTCTCCAACGTATCTATAATTTATGAAGCATTCATGCTATATTACTATGTGTTTTGAATGATTATGGGCTTTATTATACACTTTTATATTACTTTTGGGACTAACCTATTAGCCGGAGGCCCAGCCCAGTATTTCGAAGAAAAGGAATATCAAACGGAGTCCAAACAGAATGAAACCTTCGGCATCGTGATTTTTTGGAAGAATATCATCCTGGAGGCTTGGAGATCAAGTCAGAATACCCTCGAGGAGCCCAGGAGATAGGGGGCGCCCCCCCTATAGGGCGCGGCCCCCAGTCTCATGGACCCCTCGAGCACCCCCTAACCGACGTCTTTCGCCTATATAACCCTACGTACCCTAAAACTATCGAATATCAAGATAGATCGGGAGTTCTACCACCGCAAGCCTCTGTAGCCATCAAAAACCTCTCGGGGGTCCATTCCGGCACCCTACCGGAGGGGGAACCCATCACCGGTGGCCATCTTCATCATCCCGGCGCTCTCCATGACGAGGAGGGAGTAGTTCACCCTCGGGGCTGAGGGTATGTACCAGTAGCTATGTGTTTGATCTCTCTCTCTCGTGTTCTCTCTATGGCACGATCTTGATGTATCGCGAGCTTTGCTATTATAGTTGGATCTTATGATGTTTCTCCCCCTCTACTCTCTTGTGATGAATTGAGTTTCCCTCTTGAAGTTATCTTATCGGATTGAGTCTTTTATGAGAACACTTGATGTATGTCTTATGTTTATCTGTGGTGACAATGGGATATCATGTGCCACTTGATGTATGTTTTGGTGACCAACTTGCGGGTTCCGCCCATGAACCTATGCATAGGGGTTGGCACACGTTCTTGACTCTCCGGTCGAAACTTTGGGGCACTCTTTGAAGTACTTTGTGTTGGTTGGATGAATTTGAGATTGTGTGATGCATATCGTATAATCATGCCCACGGATACTTGAGGTGACAATGGAGTATCTAGGTGACATTAGGGTTTTGGTTGATTTGTGTCTTAAGGTGTTATTCTAGTACGAACTCTTTTATAGATTGATACGAAAGAATAACTTTGAGGTGGTTTCGTACCCTACCATAATCTCTATGTTTTTTCTCCGCTATTAGTGGCTTTGGAGTGACTCTTTGTTGCATGTTGAGGGATTGTTATATGATCTATCTATGTTATTATTGTTGAGAGAACTTGCACTAGTGAAAGTATGAACCCTAGGCCTTGTTTCCTATCATTGCAATACCGTTTACACTCACTTTTATCATTAGTTACCTTGCTGTTTTTATTATTTCAGATTTCAAAAACCTATATCTACTATCTATTTTGCACTTGTACCACCATCTCTTCGCCGAACTAGTGCACCTATACAATTTACCATTGTATTGGGTGTGTTGGGGACACAAGAGACTCTTTGTTATTTGGTTGCAGGGTTGTTTGAGAGAGACCATCTTCATCCTACGCCTCCAACGGATTGATAAACCCTAGGTCATCCACTTGAGGGAAATTTGCTACTATTCTACAAACCTGTGCACTTGCAGGCCCAACAACATCTACAAGAAGAAGGTTGTGTAGTAGACATCAAGCTCTTTTCTGGCGCCATTGCCGGGGAGGTGAGTGCTTGAAGGTATATCTTTAGATCTTGCAATTGAATCTTTTTGTTTCTTGTTTTATCACTAGTTTAGTTTATAAAAGAAAACTACAAAAAAATGGAGTTGAGTTTGTCTCATACGCTTCATCTTTTTAATATCTTTCGTGAGTTTGATGGAAAGGAAAATTGTGCTCAAGTGCTAGAAGAAGAGTGCATTAAAATGCTTGATACTAAATCTTTGAATGATGAGCATGATTGCAATGTTGTTAGTATAAACTCCTTGAACATCCATAGTATTAATGATGATTGCTCTAGTCATGATGAAAATATCTTTTATGATCATGTCAACTTTTGTGGAGTGCATGTTTGCATGAACACACAAAATAGAGAAGATATTTATTGCAAGAGGCATAAGCATTTAGAAACTAAATGGTTGCAATAAAGGCTAGATGTGAGTGTTGAAAATTTAAAATTCCTTTGCCGCACTTGTGAACTTTGCAATGAACATGGTCATTTACATCTCCAATGCAAATTGTTTCATGACCGAATCGTGTCCAAAAATTGTGATGATTTGATTTCCCTTGCACATTATAATGAACTTAGTTTGCTTTTGGGTTATGAAGAGTTGAAACGTTTAACTAAGCCTATTCCAGAATTTAATCTTGAGCATTTACTTGATATTGATCTAGAAAATATTTATATGTTTTGTCCGGAGAGTTGCATTGAAAATCCTTATATTGCCAATTACCTAAAGAAAAGAAAGCAAATATAAGATGATGAGAATACTAATGAAAGGGAAGAGACTTCCCAATACCCTCCTATTATTTCTTATGATGAATCAGGTAACGAGGAGGAGCTTTCTATTCAACCAATCTCGTCAATAAGGAGCTCAAAGAGGAAGGTTGAACCCACACATAATGTGAAGAAGAAAAAGAAAAGAAGGAGCAACAAAGGTAAAAAGGTATCCCTCCCAAATGAAGTTGCTCCTACTACTCATTGTGATGATGATAATTGCTATACTATTGGTGCTATCAATATTTTTAATGATGAGAGTGATTATGCTTATGATATGAAAGGGCCCAAGCATGGGGAAGCTATGTTTGATGAGGATGAAATATTTGAGAATATATTTTCTGAAATTAATGTTTGTCCCAAGCTTGGGGATGCTATGTTAAATGAATATGATATTTTTAGTATTCCAAGTTTTGATATGCAAAGTTGTTATGATGATAGCATGCCTCCTATTTATGATGATTATATTGATGAAAGTGGGTTCGGAAGAGTGTCAACTTTAGGAATTAGTGATCCCACTATTTTGGAGGATGTTGAATCTTATTGTGATGAATATGAAAGTGGATTTGGAAGAGTATCAACTTTATTTAGTGATTCCACTATCTTGGGAGAGGTTTCAATCGATTATGATGAGAGCGAAGTTGCTACTTATGATGATTATTGTGATGAAACTTATGCTATAAAAAGTAGTGATGATTATATTTACAAATCTTGTCATGATTAGGATTACCCATTTTCTGAACATTACTCTTTTAATGTGGAAACAATTTTTAGTGTTCAAGTCTCTTATGATACTTCCACTATTCCGAATGAGAAGAAATTTGCTTATGTGGAGAGCAGTAAATTTTCTATGCTTGTAGATCATGAAAAGAATGCTTTAGGTGCTGGTTATATTGTTGAATTCATTCATGATGCTACTAAAAATTATTATGAGAGAGGAACATATGCTTGTAGGAATTGCAATAATGTCAAGTTTCCTCTCTATGTGCTTAAAATCTTGAAGTTATGCTTATTTTACCTTCCTATGCTAGTTGATTGTTGTTCCCATAAGTTGTTTGCTTACAAAATCCCTATGAATAGGAAGTGGGTTAGACTTAAATGTGCTAGTCATATGCTTCATGATGCTCCTGTTATGTTTCAATTCTTATCTTTTATGTGAGCATCACTGTCATCATCATGCCTAGCTAGAAAGGCATTAAAGAAAAGCGCTCGTTGGGAGACAACAAAATATTTATCCTTACTGTTTTTGTGATGCTACTGTAGTAATTATGTTTTATAGCTTTTGTTTCAATAAAGTGCCAAGTAAGACCTTTAGGATAGCTTACGGTGATAGTTGTTTTGATCTTGCTGAAAATCAGAAACTTTTGCACCCAGTAATTTAGTTTTGTTAATTCACAGAAACGTGCTTTTGATCTCATTCTTTTTTCTCTTGATTGGTACACAAATTTCTTAGGACTTCCTAATTTGGTAGGATTTTTGGAGTTACAGAAGTATACGTTTGATACAGATTACTACAGACTATTCTGTTTTTGATAGATTCTGTTTTCTATGTGTTGTTTGCTTATTTTGATGAATCTATGGCTAGTATTAAGCGGTTCCCGTCCTGTGCTGTCCCGGAGGAAGCCGTTCTTCACCGTCCACCGGTGCATGATGGCCGTCACAGCAAGCGCAGGTGCAGGCTCCAGCGATGGTGCATATGGTTCGAGTGCCCTGATTCTGTCGATCCGGTGACATCAAGGGGCAGCCCCACTGATCTATTGATCTAGGGGTAAGTCCATGCTGGCCTGCCTTTGTCCGAGCTCCTACATCTTTGTAAGAGAGCCCCTGCTGGCCGCCTCCAGTTCCTTCGTCCAGATTGCAGCATGGTAAACCCGGGGTCTCTTCGATGACAGGCTATGTGTGGTGATCACTTCAGCCTGCGGTAGTGGCCTCGCTGCGGATTATCATCATCAATAGATTTTGTGAGAGTTTATCTCTACAAATCCGGTGGTTGATTGCGGCGGGGATATGCAAACTATGAACGATGTCTTGACGCAGAGGGATGGTTGTGCGGCGGTGGCGGTCACATCGCATGTAGCTGCTGGTATTGCGGAAAAGTGGTGGCGACAACACGTCAGTGACTTCGATGGTGGTGCTACTTGAGCATCCGGTCTTTGAGTGCCGGGGCGAAAGCCTAGGTGTGCCCCGAGTTGGGTATACCTGGCAATGGCAACATTTTTATGTCGTTACCTAGTTGAAGGCATTGTTCAGAATGCTCAGACTGATTCTTCAGGGTGAAAACCTAGATCCTAGCCTTGGTGGTTAGATCCGGTGATGGCGACGCTCAAGTGTTGCTCCCTTCCTGAAGGCATTGCTGTTGAAGAACCTCGTTGTCCATGTGGTGTCATGAGATGAATGGTGCAGATACGGTCTTTTTTCTAGTTTGCCCATCGCGGATATGATCGCTTTGAGGCTTTTTTCTTTTTTCATCGCCTATACATAGCTTTGGTCCTATATGACTTTGCTATTGCTGGCGTGTTTTTGTGTGCGTGAGTTTGTGTTGGCTGTGTGCATCCTAGCTATGCAGAGGCCGGGTGTGTGCTCATTGTATTTGTATCCTCTTGATACTACATTTTGAGTTAATAAAATCCACCCTTTATCGAAAAAGTATTAAGCGGTATGAACCATGGATAAGTTGAAGTACAGTAGATATTACACCATTATGAATTTATAATGAGTTCATTACAGTACCTAAGTGGTGGTTTTATTTTCTTATACTAACGGAGCTTACGAGTTTTCTGTTGAGTTTTGTGTTGTGAAGTTCCCAAGTTTTGGGTAAAGATTCAATGGACTATGGAATAAGGAGTGGCAAGAGCCTAAGCTTGGGGATGCCCAAGGCACCCCAAGGTAATATTCAAGGACAACCAAGAGCCTAAGCTTGGGGATGCCCCGGATGGCATCCCCTCTTTCTTCTTCGTTCATCGGTAACTTTACTTAGAGCTATATTTTTATTCGCCACATGATATGTGTTTTGCTTGGAGCATCATTTTCTTTTGTTAGTATTTGCTTGCTGTTATTTAGATTAATGTTTTGCATCTTTAGTTTCAATAAAGAATTCAAGGATAGCCTTTGCCGTGCTTATTTTGCTAGTATACATGTTGCTGTTTGAAAACAGAAAGTTTACCGCTGTTGCAAAAATTCCCTAGAAAATTAAGAGCATGATTTAATGTTGAAACTTTTTGCATAATGAGCTCTGATAAATTTACTGCAGTGGGAATTTTAGTTCATAATTTTTGGAGTTAGGTAAGTATGGTGAATCTTGCATTCTTTACAGACTATACTGTTTTGGCAGATTGCTGTTATGGTTGCATTGTTTGCATATGTTTGCTTGTTTAATGATTCTATTTGAGGATAGGAGTATTAAATATGCAGAGGCATTTAGTATGCAATGTTGAATAATAATTTAAGTGATTTGTTACAGTAGAAATTGATAAGGTTTTGCATTGGTTTATACTAACCTATCTCACGAGTTCTTGTTGAGTTTGGTGTGGATGAAGCTTTTGATAAAAAAGAGAAACCATGATATGAGAGGAATTAAGGAGACATAAAGGCTCGAGCTTGGGGATGCCCAAGGCACCCCAACATAATATTTCAAGAAGTCGCAAGCATCTAAACTTGGGGATGCCCCGGTAGGCATCCCACCTTTCTTTTTCAACAACTGTCGGTTAGTATCGGTTGAACCTAAGTTTTTGCTTCTTCACATGAGTTGTGCTATCCTTGCAATGTCATTTTGTTTTACTTTGCTTGCTGTTTGTATAAATACCAAGATCTGAAATCCTTTAATGAGAGAGAGTCTTTGCATAGTTACATAATTATTTAGCTACTCATTGATCTTCACTTATATCTTTTTGGAGTAGTTTTTCATTTACTCGTGTGCTTCACTTATATCCTATAAGTAAATTGTTGAATGAGTTGATTGTCATAAATCTGAAATTATATATGTCTCATTTGCTTATCCCATGGGGAGTAATGACTTCACGTCTAAGAAGTAGAGGTTGTAAATTTATTGGAGGTTAGCAAGCATTGTATTGGTCATTTGAACAATTCATGAAAGAATATTGAAGGAAGAGAGATTTCACATATAAATATACTATCGTAGACATCTTTTATTGTTGGGGGCACTCATTAAGTATGACATGCTAAAGATTTGATGTTGGACAAGGAAGACAACGTAATGGTTTATGTTTTCGGATATCTCAGTTAAAGTATATTGTCATGGATCATTCAAACATGTTGAGCTTGCCTTTCCCCCTCATGCTAGCCAAAATTCCTTGCACCAAGTAGAGATACTACTTGTGCTTCCAAATATCCTTAAACCCAGTTTTTGCCATGAGAGTCCACCATACCTACCTATGGATTGAGTAAGATCCTTCAAGTAAGTTGTCATCGGTGCAAGCAATAAAAATTGCTCTCTAAATATGCATGACTTATTAGTGCAGAGAAAATAAGCTTTGTACGAACTTGTTATGGAAGCAATAAAAGTGATGGACTACATAATAAAGGTCCATATACAAGGGGCAATATAAAGTGATGTTCTTTCGCATTAAGATTTTGTGTATCCAGCCCTAAAAGCGCATGACAACCTCTGCTTCCCTCTGCGAAGGGCCTATCTTTTACTTTATGTCTTTTACTTTATGCAAGAGTCAAGGTGATCTTCACCTTTCCCTTTTTCATTTTATCATTTGGCAAGCACTTTGTGTCAGGGTGATCCTGATATATATATATCCAATTGGATGTAAGTTAGCATGAACTATTATTGTTGACATCACCCAAAGGTGAATACGTTGGGAGGCAACACTATAAGCCCCTATCTTTCTCAGTGTCCGATTGAAACTTCATAACCATTAGTATTGTGTGAGTGTTAGCAATTGTAGAAGACTATATGATAGTTGAGTATGTGGAGTTTGTTATTCCTGAAAATAAGATGAATTGCAATTATTTGATGACTGAGAATGAAGTTTGCTAGTTTTCAAGAAAGTTTATGGTCTATGCTTTGACATGTGAATTGCTTGTTACTTTATCGTGAGAAGTTTTATGAGATGAACTACTGTTATGACATATTATCATGCTCGAAAAGGTGATTGAAATTTTCATTCTTCAAACTTGTACACCTTCTAGCATTCACACTTTATAAATTCTTTCTTTATCATTTACCTACTCGAGGACGAGTAGGAATTAAGCTTGGGCATGCTTGATACGTCTCCAACGTTTCTATAATTTATGAAGCATTCATGCTATATTACTATGTGTTTTGAATGATTATGGGATTTATTATACACTTTTATATTACTTTTGGGACTAACCTATTAGCCGGAGGCCCAGCCCATATTGCTGTTTTATTGCCTATTTCAGTATTTCGAAGAAAAGGAATATCAAACGGAGTCCAAACGGAATGAAACCTTCGGCATCGTGATTTTTTGGAAGAATATCATCCTGGAGGCTTGGATATCAAGTCAGAAGACCCTCGAGGAGCCCAGGAGATAGGGGGCGCCCCCCCTACAGGGCGCAGCACCCTGTCTCATGGACCCCTTGAGCACCCCCTGACCGACGTCTTTCGCCTATATAACCCTACGTACCCTAAAACTATCGAATATCAAGATAGATCGGGAGTTCTGCCACCGCAAGCCTCTGTAGCCACCAAAAACCTCTCGGAAGTCCGTTCCGGCACCCTGCCGGAGGGGGAACCCATCGCTGGTGGCCATCTTCATCATCTCGGCGCTCTCCATGACGAGGAGGGAGTAGTTCACCCTCGGGGCTGAGGGTATGTACCAGTAGCTATGTGTTTGATCTCTCTCTCTCTCTCGTGTTCTCTCTATGGCACGATCTTGATGTATCACGAGCTTTGCTATTATAGTTGGATCTTGTGATGTTTCTCCCCCTCTACTCTCTTGTGATGAATTGAGTTTCCGTCTTGAAGTTATCTTATCGGATTGAGTCTTTTATGAGAACACTTGATGTATGTCTTGTGTTTATCTGTGGTGACAATGGGATATCATGTGCCACTTGATGTATGTTTTGGTGACCAACTTGTGGGTTCCGTCCATGAACCTATGCATAGGGGTTGGCACACGTTCTTGACTCTCCGATAGAAACTTTGGGGCACTCTTTGAAGTACTTTGTGTTGGTTGGATGAATTTGAGATTGTGTGATGCATATCGTATAATCATGCCCACGGATACTTGAGGTGACAATGGAGTATCTAGGTGACATTAGGGTTTTGGTTGATTTGTGTCTTAAGGTGTTATTCTAGTATGAACTCTTTTATAGATTGATACGAAAGAATAACTTTGAGGTGGTTTCGTACCCTACCATAATCTCTACGTTTTTTCTCCGCTATTAGTGGCTTTGGAGTGACTCTTTGTTGCATGTTGAGGGATTGTTATATGATCTATCTATGTTATTATTGTTGAGAGAACTTGCACTAGTGAAAGTATGAACCCTAGGCCTTGTTTCCTATCATTGCAATACCGTTTACACTCACTTTTATCATTAGTTACCTTGCTGTTTTTATTATTTCAGATTTCAAAAACCTATATCTACTATCTATTTTGCACTTGTATCACCATCTCTTCGCCGAACTAGTGCACCTATACAATTTACCATTGTATTGGGTGTGTTGGGGACACAAGAGACTCTTTGTTATTTGGTTGCAGGGTTGTTTGAGAGAGACCATCTTCATCCTACGCCTCCCACGGATTGATAAACCTTAGGTCATCCACTTGAGGGAAATTTGCTACTGTTCTACAAACCTGCGCACTTGCAGGCCCAACAACGTCTACAAGAAGAAGGTTGTGTAGTAGACATCAAGCCCCATTGGCCCGTCCTGTCAAAACAGAGATCGTGCCCACTTAATATGGGATTGCTCATCAATAAAACTTGGGTAATCCAACCGTTTATGTCGCACGCTTTCATTGGGAATAGGCGATCTTTAAGGCGCAAGTGGGGGACGGTTGGTATTTTTACCGCTTATAAGAGGGCAATGGATTTATCCTTTCTTCCCCATGCCTTCCAGTCTCCTATGCCTTCCAATCTCCCAAGCTCTCAGCGCCCGAAAAGTTTCTGTCTTCCTCACCACCACCACCTCCTCCGACCATGGCCAGATCCGATTCCAAGGGAAGTGGGAGGCCTCCTCCATCACGGAGAAGGAGATAAAGGATCTCTGGAGTGCGGGATACCTCACCGCCACCATCACGCACAGGCTCCCCCCCCCCCAAGGGTCAGATCATTCCCACTTCGGAGCCCGGAGAAAGGGTCGTCTTCCTCCCCCATTTCCTTAGAGGGTTAGGTTTTCCACTCCACCCCTTCGTCCGCGGACTTATGTTCTACTACGGGCTAGATTTCCATGATCTAGCCCCGAACTCTTTCCTCCACATATCGGTGTTTATCATCGTGTGTGAGGCTCTTCTCTGCATCCCCGCACAGTTCGGCCTGTGGCTGAAAGTCTTCAATGTGAAGCCGAAGGTGGTCGATGGGCAACACGCAGACTGTGGCGGGGCCATGATCAGCAAGCTACCCAACGCCACATTGCCCAAGGGGGCCTTCGTCGAGACCGTCAAGATCTGGCAACAAGAGTAGATTTATATCACTGAGCCGCGTCGCTCCAAGTGGGCGGAGATTCCGGAGTTCAGATCCGGACCCCCCATGAGGCTCATATCCTGGACCGCAAAGGGCCTCGACTGGGGGTCTCAGACAGAGGTGCAAACGCTACAAACGCGTATCACCAACGTGCTCAGCAAAAGCGTTGGTCTAACCAACGTAGTGCAGATTATGCTCTTCCGCCGCATCCTCCCCTGCCAGCTCCGGACTTCCCCCATGTGGGAGTTCAATCCGGTGGAGCCGCGGACTCTACAACATTTCCTCGGCATGATGCACGAGGGAATGTGGAAGCTACTCTTCGAGGCGGAGAAGAGCTGGCCCATGGAGACCAAAGACGTCGTCCTCGACGGCAAGAATCCGGCCACTCCGGTAAGTGTTAATTTTCCGAACATATATCTGGTCTATATATTCGATCAATGCGAAACTTATCAGCCTACCTCTCTGCAGGGCTGGACCAAGAAGTCAGAGCGGATTAAGAGTCCGGCTCTGTTGCCTGAAGACCCTGTCACTCCTCAGCTGGAGGAGATGCTGGTTCCGGCGCCCTATCAGCCGCTGGAGAAGAAAACCAAGAAGAAGGGCAAGGGACCCAAGGACGGGCCCCACGGCAAAGGTCCTTCAGACGAAGTGTCCGACGAGACCGAGGCCGTCTCCTCTCATGAGGAAGACGAAGATGAAGAGGAGGAGGAGGAGGAAGTGGAGAGCGACTCCCCACGCAAGCCAAGGAGGAAGAAGAGGACAGCCTCCGAGAATCCGGAGGGGGCGACGCCAAAGAGGGGGAAGATAACCCTCTCGGTTCGTTCAGACTCAGAGTCCGAACACAGCCTGAGGAGGGCCCCAAGGGAGAATCCCCTGGCCGAAATCTAAATATCAAAAGCTTACTTATTCAATTTTCGCTTAACCTGCCTCTGTTATGAATCATAACTTTATTTGCCTTTCAGCCCTCCGCACGATATCCCGATTCCCTCGACTTCATCAGGGAATTCTCTACCGCCTGAAGAGGTAGAGAGCGACGGACCATGGTGCACCCTCTCCCCCTACCATGGAAGACACCGAGGTGTCGTCCCAAAGGACCACTCCTATCCGAGGAGGGGCGGACGAGGCCGTCCAGAAGATGTACGAGGCTAACACCACACACGACGTAGAGTGGGGCACGGCGACCCCCATGACCATCGAGGGTGGGGGGCCTCAACAATTTGGGCCCTCACCAAACACCATCCTGGAGACCAATACAGCTCCGGGTTTGGACCAACACCCCCCTTCAACAGGGGGAGGAGCAGCAGCTCCATCGGCGGCCTCTATTAATCCGGAGGCCACTAATACTCTGGAAGAAGCGCTGCAATGCGCTTCCAACATGGAGGAGCACTGCACCCTGATGGGTGTGGTTATCGAAAAGGTTCGGTTCGCAAAGAGCGGACTGACTGAAGCCTTCAATATCCTACTGACGGTCTTTGAGGTATGCGATGTAATTCGCTTACAAGTTTTTTTCATGTGCAAGGCTGAACCCATGTGTAGACAGTAGCCCCTGAGACTCTATCTGGATTAGAACAATCCAGATGGAGGATCCTAGAACAGTATAATAATGCAGTATACAATCGTGTGGGACAGGCATCTATGTTGGCGGCTACTGCCCAAGCCGTAGAGGTTTCTGAGCTTAATCAGAAACTTCGACTAGCCAATGAGGAGCTGGACCACGTCAACAGGCGGTTCGACGAAACGCAAGGTATGTGGCAGTTGCACATGCCCGAAGTAATATGTGTGATGATTCTTAGAATGTACTGAGTTTTACTATTATACTCATAGTTAGCGCAGCTGAGGTCGAGTCCCTCAAGAGCGCCCTCGCCCAAGCTAAGAAGGAGGCGAAGGTGAGCAAGGCGGCCGCTGACAAAGGGGCCAAGGAGTTGGAGGTGGAGCGCACCGCCCATGAACAACACGAGGCGCGGGTGGGCGAGGTCGAACAGGAGCTCAAGGACGCCATTGCCAAGTGCGAGTCCTTGGAGAAGAAGAGTTCGGAACAAGCCTCCGAGCTCACCAAAGTGCTTGAGAGTGTGAAAGAAGCCCGGGTTGAAGCCCAGGGCGTTCGCCAGGAGATCCAAGAGTCGAGGCAGATAGCGGTTGGTAAGGCCTTTCTCATGCAGAGTAAATTTACAAGAAAGAGATACATTTTACTAACCCAATTTTGGAGTTCTTCAGGCGCCTTTGCGGATCTGCCAAGGAGTATTGCTGATGCCGTCGAGTTCTTCCGTGTCGAAGAGGGAAGCTCCATGGAGAAGCTATTCTAGTCGCAGTACCTTGCGCCAGAGAATCCGGCGCCCTTCAGCGATCAGTTGAAATAGCTGACGGAGCTGCACAGGGTGGCGGGACTGGCCATGAAGGATGTAATAGTCTGTCTTTGGCTAGCCGAGCACATACCCAGCAGCTACTTCGGACTTATGAAGTGGCTGGTCGAGGCACATCCGCGGATTGACGCCATCAAGCGGTCGGCCTGCATAGAAGGTGCCCGGATGGCCTTCGCCTAAGTCAAGGTACAATGGGCGAAGATGAAGGCCTCCGAGATTGCCACCGCAGGGCCGCCTGAAGGCAAGGATCACCGGTGGGCGGAGAAGTACTTCGGCGAGGTCCTCAAGGGAGCCCGCATTCTAGAGGGCTAGTGCTCAACAGATATCATATTTGATTAGTAGAGTCTGGTTTGTAAGAACCGTGTAATGAACTAATGGTGCGAAATATTTATGCTTGCGTGTCATGATTAGTTTATCCTCATGTTTGGCCATTTAATTTATAAGTTTGAAAGTTTACCAGTTGTCGGCTTCTGGCCCCATGTAAATATTACAGGGGTGTTCGGGAACGCGTGACCGCACTTTATCCAACGTCTTGGTCCGATGTAGGAGGCGTCTTGCAAGGTGAACTAGGCAATCAGACTATGCGGCTTTAGTACTTTCACTTAGCCATAAGAGTCCATTGGTGGGGCTAAGTACTAGCCCCTTGTTGCGTGAATGGCAATCCGGAGTACGGCGCCTTTGCAACGCGCCTGGTCAAAGCCCAGCCCCTCGTATAACACGACATAAATCGCGAACGATTTGTAGTATAACACTAAGTCACCAGATCGCTGACTCGTTCGTGCATATCATGACAGTAAGTTTTCGGCTTTCTCTACTTAGGTACTTAACCGGATGAGCCAAAAGTACAATCGCAGTAGTTCTCCTTTACTACCTTAGCCGAACTTGCGGAACGTAAGGTGGCAAACATAGGAGTCGGGCAACCCAACTATAGACCAAAGACATGATTCGGAACCGATGCATATAATGCAATATCTGTGATGCCGAAGAGTTCCCTAGAGGTGTTCAGACTTAAGAGTTTGTGGGGCCGAATACAGCCCCTAGTATGAAGGCCGTGCCGAAGCACGTATGTCAGTCGAACGCCATGGGGAATACGGATGACAAGATAATATAAGAGCCCAACCAAAAAGGTGATGATCATCTGCTTCCTTTACATCCTTATTAATACGTCGATGCGTGTTTCGACAGACAATGCCTTGAATATTAAGGTCATGTTACATGCCTAAAGTAAAAAAGATAAAATTTTACATAAGGGAAAGTCTAACACAGGGCCTAAAAATAATAGTTCAAGAACTCCAGTGATGCCCTATCGCACATCTGCGTCGTTTCTCCTTAGTAATAAGTCTTTTGATAGAAGTATTTGATGGTTGGGAAACGCTATCCTTAAAAGGATCTCCTGAGACAACCATATAGCAAGTAGGGCTCTTAATGAACCTGTAGTGAAAAAAGGTATATGCAGTCCAGATATGGTCAAGCCGTACTATGGACCTTTTCCATAGTGTGCCTCCAGCGCTGCCCAAGGTATTTTTAGTGTGTAGTTATGTACGTGTGGTACGTAAGCCGCAACCTTATGGGGAAGTTGGCGGAGGCCTAACTGCTAATCAAGATCCGGATCCGTTGATTTATCGCAATCATGGGCGGACCTGACTCGTTTAGACACGGCATTGCCTTTATTGCCCGACAAACTGTTTGGCTTGATAAGGCCATCGTACACCTTGGCTGCAAGGGCCGCGGTGTGCTCTTTAGTATGGAGGGAGCGCTCCATATTTCCATTGACTATAATAACACCACAAGGTTTAGGCATCTTAAGCTTCTAGTAAGCGTAGTGCAGGACTGCATTAAAGCGGGTGAAAGTAGTTCGTCCGAGCAGTGCGTGATAGCCACTGCGGAAAGGGACGATGCTGAAGATTAACTCTTCGCTGCAAAAGTTGTCTGGGGAGCTGAATGCCCGTGCAACGGGCCTCCAAGCCCGATATCATACCTTTAAAGCTAGTGTTACTAGGCTTGATTCTTGATGGGTCAATGCCCATCTTGCGAACAGTGTCTTGATAGATCAAGTTGAGACTGCTGCCCCCGTCCATAAGGACTCTAGTGAGATGGTATCCGCCAATAATTGGATCAAGTACCAGGGCGGCCGAACCCCCGTGAAGGATACTGGTTGGGTGATCCCTGCAATCAAAAGTGCTCGGACAGGCTAACCATGGGTTAAACTTTGGGGCGACAGGCTCTACAGCATAGACGTCCCTTAGTGCGCGCTTGCACTCACTTCTGGGGATGTGAGTGACATAGATCATGTTCACTGTGTTCACCTTGGGGGGGAACTACTTCTAACCCCCAGTGTTCGGCTTGCGGAGCTCATCATCGTCTTCACTTGGAGGTCCCATTCCCTTGTGTTCGGTATTTATCTTACCAGCATGTTTGAAAACCCAACAATTCATGTTGGTGTGGTTAGCAGGCTTATCGGGTGTGACATGAATCTGACAGGGCCTCTCAAGGATTTTATCCAAGCTGGATGGACCGTCCCAGTTGCCTTTCAAAGGTTTCTTCCTCTGACCAGATTTAGAACCGCTGAATCCGGCATTGACTGTCGTATCGTCTGTGTCGTCGTTGTTATTCTGATGTTTGTTTTTATTACGCCGAGGTTTACCATTGCCATCCCTGGCCTCAAAAGTGCTAGGGTTGCCCGAGTTGTTGCTTCTACAAGCCAACCAACTATCCTCACCCGCACAGAAGTGGGTCATAAGTGCAGTTAAGGCTTCCATGGTCTTCGGCTTTTCCTGCCCGAGGTGTCGGGCGACCCATTCGTCCCGGACGCTATGTTTGAAGGCCGCTAAGGCTTCGGCGTCCGGGCAATCCATGGTCTGGTTCTTTTTAATTAGGAACCGATTCCAAAGCTTGTGAGCCGATTTGTGTGGTTGCTGGATTATGTGACTCAAGTCGTCAGCATCCGGTGGCCGGACATAAGTGCCCTGAAAGTTGGCCTGAAAAGCATCTTCCAAATCTTCCCAGGTTCCAATGGAATTTTCTAGGAGGATGTTCAGCCAGTGTCGTGTTGGTCCTTTCAACTTTAGAGGAAGATATTTGATGGCATGGAGGTCATCTCCACGAGCCATGTGAATGTGGAGAAGAAAATCTTCAATCCAGACGACCAGATCCATCGTTCCATCGTATTGTTCGATGTTTACGGCTTTAAACCCTTCCGGAAATTGGTGATGGATTACCTCATCGGTGAAGCATAAAGGGTGTGCATCCCCTCTGTATCGCGCAATATCACGGTGGAGGTCGGATGACATCTGAGTTCGGTTATGATCCCGAGTATAGTACTGGTCGTCGCGCCAGGCTTCATAGCCGTTATCTCGCACCGGGGCACGACCTCTTGATCCGTAGATTGATCTAGTCTAACCAGCTTTATTGGCTAGGTCACATTGCAAGTCATATGTGTATCCCGCAGCTACTGTCTCCCTGCCTCTTCAGCGAGGGGGTGCGGGCAGCTGTTCGGGTTGATATGCCGCTTTATCCCGTCCACATGGTGGTCGGTCTGGTTGATTTGCCGGATTGTATTTCGACGGTATTAGCTCAAGGGCTTCATCATCGAATTGTGGCAGCAGCTTGCGCTTGGGGTAACTTTTTGTAGGTCGCTCGTGGCCATACTCCTCGGGGGCCAAGACCTTAGTCCACCTTTCATTGAGCGTATCTTTTTCAGCTTTGAGCTACTATTGTTTCTTTTTTAGGCTCCGCTGACAGGATTGAGAAGAGGGGTCTAGAGGGGGGTGAATAGACTCTCAACCAAGAAAAGTAGCAATTTTTAAGTTCTTCAAGTTGAGTTGGAGTTTAAGCACAAGTTTAAACATTCACAATACATATCAAGCAAGCATCCCAAGAGTATATGAGCAGCGGAAAGTAAAGCATGCAAATTACAAGAATGTAAAGGGATGGGATTGGAGTGTGCAAACGCAATTGGAGACACGGAGATTTTTGGCGTGGTTCCGATAGGTGGTGCTATAGTACATCCACATTGATGGCGACTTCAACCCACGAAGGGTAACGGCTGCGTGAGTCCACGGAGGGCTCCACCCACGAAGGGTCCACAAAGAAGCAACCTTGTCTATCCCACCATGGCCATCGCCCACGAAGGACTTGCCTCACTAGGGTAGATCTTCACGAAGTAGGCGATCTCCTTGCCCGTACAAACTCCTTGGTTCAAATCCACAATCTTGACGGAGGCTCCCAAGTGACACCTAACCAATCTAGGTGACACCACTCTCCAAAAGGTAATAGATGGTGTGCTATTGATGAACTCCTTGCTCTTGTGCTTCAAATGATAGTCTCGCCAACACTCAACTCTCTCTCATAGGATTGGATTCGGTGGAAAGATGATTTGTGTGGAAAGCAACTTGGGGAAGGCTGGAGATCAAGATTTATGTGGTTGGAATGGAATATCTTGGTATCAACACATGAGTAGGTAGTTCTCTCTCAGAAAATGAGTGTTGGAAGTGAAGGCTTGTTCTGATGGCTTTCTCCACGAATGAAGAGAGGGTGGAGCAGTATATATAGCCTCCACACAAAATCTAACCGTTACACACAATTTACCAAACTCATTGAGACCGAATCAGAAAACTCAGTCAGACAGATTTAGTTCATAATGTGACCGTTAGCCATTTCGGTGGAACCAATATGATCAACTTGGTGGGACCAATGTGCTAGGGTTAGGGTAAAACCTCATCTCGGTTTGACCGATTACACAAACTCGGTTGGACCGATTTTGGTAATAAGCAAAACAGAGAGTTGGTCAGGTAAACTCGGTGGGACCGATTGCATATCTCAGTGAGACCGAAATTATTGCAATAGGCAACATAGAGTTTGCAAGCCCATCTCGGTGAGACCGAGATCCCATCGGTGAGACCGAATTGACTAGGGTTTTCTGGCAATGGCTATTGAGGGAGTCATGGATAAGGGGGTATCCGGACAGCCGGACTATATACTTTGTCCGGACTGTTGGACCGTGAAGATACGAGACTCAAGACTTCGTCCCATGTCCAGATGGGACTCCCCTTTGCGTGGAAGACAAGCTTGGCGATTCGGATGTTAGATCTCCTTCTTTGTAACCGACTTTGTGTAACCCTAGCCCCCTCTGGTGTCTATATAAACCGGAGGGTTTAGTCCATAGGACAAGAACAATCATAATCATAGGCTAGCTCCTAGGGTTTAGCCTCTACGATCTCATGGTAGATCTACTCTTGTAATACTCATATCATCAAGATCAATGAAGCAGGAAGTAGGGTATTACCTCCATAGAGAGGGCCCGAACCTAGGTAAAACATCGTGTCCCCTGCCTCCTGTTACCATTAGCCTTAGACGCACAGTTTGGGACCCCCTACCCGAGATCCCCCGGTTTTGACACCGACATTGGTGCTTTCACTGAGAGTTCCTTTGTGTCGTCCTAGCAAGGCTCTATGGCTCCTTCAATCATCAACAACAATGCGGTCCAGGGTGAGACTTTTCTCCCTGGACAGATCTTCATGTTCGGCGGCTTCGCACTGCGGGCCAACTCGCTTGGCCATCTAGAGCAGATCGACAGCTACGCCCCTAGCCATCAGGTCAGGTTCGGGAATTTGAATACACGGCCAATATCCGCGGAGACTTGATCTTCGACGGATTCGGGACAACGTCTGGAGCGCCGAACAATCACGACGAGCACAGCTTAGATATGTTGTCAGACAATATTCGGGATATCGCACCTTCAGTAGCTCCGGACCTAAATCCGGGGCAGATCGCGTCGTCCGAGGACGGGTGGATGGACCCCGCCCCGGAGGCCGCATACTCATTGGTGGTAGAGCCAAACACAGACTCCACCTCCATGGAGATCTGTGTCACCGGAGCCCCGGATTTGCGTCCGGTTGTAGGTTCCGGACTGTACGCACCCGGGCCCGTCAAATCCGATTGGGCTCCGGTAATGGAGTTTGCCGCTGCGGACATCTTTCAGCACTCGCCCTTCGGTGACATACTGAACTCATTAAGGTCTCTCTCTTTGTCAGGAGACTCTTGGCCAGGAGACTCTTGGCCAAACTATGTCCGGCTCGAGTGGGAAGCGGACGACGAGGAAATTCGTTACCCACCCACCACCCACTTCATTGCCACTGTCGATGATTTCACCGACGTGCTTGACTTTGACTCCGAAGACATCGACGGTGTGGACGAGGATGCAGGAGAAGAACAGGAACCACCACCCACGGGGCACTGGACAGCCACCTCCTCGTATGATATATATATATATATGGTGGACACTCCCAAAGAAACCAACGGCGATGAGGCAATAGAGGATAACCCCTTAAGGAAGAAATCAAAGCATGGGCGTCATCGGCGCCGCTCTAGGCCCCGCCACAGCAATACTGGCACAGGAGACGAAAACAATCCGGATGGCGCCAAGGATGAATACAATCCCGATCAGCCTGCCTTCGAGCAGGCCGGACAGGAAGACGGGCAGGTTAGACCAGATGAACAGGCGATGGACGGATACTTAGAGGAGGACAACTACATGCCCCCTCCGAAGACGAGCTGAGCCTCGGCGACGATGAATTCGGCGTGCTTGAGGATCCCGTAGAGCAAGAGCGCCTCAAGCACCAGCTTATGGCCACTGCAAGAAGCCTGAAAAAGAAGCAGCAGCAGCTCCAAGATGATCAAGATCTGCTCACAGACAGATGGACTGAGGTCCTGGCAGCCGAGGAATACGGACTCGAGCGCCACACCAAAGGTTACCCAAAACACAAGTTGCTACCTCAACTCGAGGAGGAGGTCCTAAAAGCCCACACTACCAGCACAGGACGAGGCTGACCGGCCACCTCGTGGCCGGCATAAAACGGTGTATCAGCCCGAATACCAGCCCGCACCCCCACGCCAATACACTATGGCCCGGGGCAATAGGCAAGACCTACGAGACATATTGGAAAACACAGGACAGCCAAGATCGATCTACGGATCGCGAGGGCGCGCCCCAACACATGACGATGATCGTCATGCCGGATACACTATCAACAAGTCCGGCCGGGCCGAACATGGCCGACCAGACTTATTCAAACTGCACAGTAACATATCCCCGCATAGAGGCGCCGCACACCCCCTCTGCTTCATCGACGAAGTAATGGATCACGAATTCCCAGAAGGGTTTAAACCCGTAAACATCGAATCATACGATGGCACAACAGACCCCGTGGTATGGATCGAAGATTTCCTTCTCCACATTCACATGGCCTGCGGTGACGATCTACATGCCATCAAGTATCTTCCCCTTAAACTCAAAGGACCGGCCCGACACTGGCTGAATAGCCTGCCGGCAAATTCCATCGACAGTTGGGAAAACCTGGAGGATGCGTTCCTCAACAACTTCAAAGGCACTTACGTGCGACCACCGGATGCTGATGACTTGAGTCACATTACCCAACAGCCCGGAGAGTCAGCCAGAAAATTGTGGACTCGGTTCCTAACCAAAAACAACCAAATTGTCGACTGTCCGGATGCCGAAGCCTTGGCGGCCTTTAAGCATAATATCCGCGACGAGTGGCTCGCCCGACACCTCGGCCAAGAAAAACCGAAGTCCATGGCGGCCCTCACGACAGTCATGACCCGCTTTTGCGCAGGCGAGGACAGCTGGTTGGCTTGCAGTAGCACCATGCCAAGAAACTCCGGCATTTCAGATGTCCGCAACAGTAACGGCAAGCCACAGCGTAATAGACAAAAGAGTTGGAAAGATGGCGACAACACCGAAGACACGGCAGTCAACGCTGGATACAGTGGCTCAAAATCCGGTCAGCGGAAAAACCGTTCAAAAGAAACAATCCGGGATCGTCCAGTTTGGACTGCATACTTGATCGCTCGTGCCAAATTCACGGCACCCCTGATAAGCCAGCCAACCACACCAACAGAGATTGCTGGGTGTTCAAACAGGATGGCAAGGTAAATGCTGAAAACAAGGACAAGGGGCTGCACAGCGACGATGACGAGGAGCCCCGGTGACCGAACACTGGGGGACAGAAGAAATTTCCTCCCCAGGTGAAAACGGTAAACATGATCTATGCCACCCACATTCCCAAACAGGAACGAAAGCGAGCACTAAGGGACGTCTATACGATGGAGCCAGTCGCCCCAAAGTTCAACCCTTGGTCAGCCTGCCCGATCACTTTTGATCGTAGGGACCACCCTACCAGCATCCGTCACGGCGGTTCAGCCGCATTGGTCCTTGACCCAATCATCGACGGATTCCACCACACGCGAGTCCTTATGGACGGTGGCAGTAGCCTGAACCTGCTTTATCAGGACACAGTGCGCAAAATGGGCATCGATCCTTCAAGGATCAAACCCACCAAAACCACCTTCAAGGGTGTAATTCCAGGAGTAGAGACCCGTTGTACGGGCTCCATAACACTGGAAGTGGTCTTCGGATCCTCGGATAACTTCCAAAGTGAGGAGTTAATCTTTGATATCATCCCTTTCTGCAGTGGTTATCATGCACTGCTTGGACGAACCGCATTCGCTCGATTCAGTGCGGTACCACACTATGCATACCTCAAGCTCAAGATGCCAGGACCTCGCAGAGTTATAACAGTCAACGGAAACACAGACCGCTCTCTCCGTACAGAAGAGCACACTGCGGGCCTCGCGGCAGAAGTACAAAGCAGCCTTCTCCGATAGACCGCCAATTCGGCGACAACAACCCCGAACACAGACAAGCGAGTTCGGAGTACCCTGCAACAGGATAACCAGGCACGCCAAGAGCGCGACTAGCAGTCCGGCCTCCGCCCTAGCCCCATTCAGGCAGCATTTGTGCCGAGCATGCACAATTACGCACTCAAAATACCATGGGCATAGGCGGAGTCGCAACGGTGATGCGGTCCATAGTGCGGTTCAACCACCACATACTTCAATAACCTTCTTTCTCTTTCAGGTTCCTACTTTCGGGCAGCCCCTTCAGAGAACCGGATCATCAGACTTATTACAGGAGGGAAAACTAAGGAGGCAAAAGGCTTTGCGCACAAAGGGAATACCCAGGTGGTATCTGTCAATGATCGTTATACCTGTTTTGCATACCCGCATGCGGCCCGCCCTTGGATAGGACATGTCAAATAGTCCTATTTGCTTTTGCTTAACGCATTAGTTGTACACATACGCTTGGACGTATTATTTAACAATGGGAAATAATATATAGCGTAAGCTTATTATTCCTATCTTTACATTTTCCCTAAAAATGTATATTTAATATTGAATCCGTACACTTTGGTATGTTCAGTTTGCCAGGTGCTTCTTATGGTGCCCCATAATACGGCAAGATAAGTCCAAACACTTTCGACAGTGCGGCACCCCGAACTTATAGCATTATATGCATCAGCTCTGAATCATGTCTTGGGTCAATAGTTGGGTTTGCCCGGCTCCCTTGTTTTGGTACCTTATGTTCTGTTATATTGGCTAAGGTAGCGCAGGGAGAACTACTGCGATTGTGTCCCGGTTCTTCTGGACGAGCACCTCAGTAGAGAAAGCCGAAAACTGACTGTCATGATGCGGCGAGAGCTGGTCGTTGTTCGAGAGGTCTTAAATCCTTAAAGATTTTTTCTGCTTCAGGCGAGGAATCAGCCTTGTCCGATTTAGGCATGTATAGCGCCCCAATTCAGCTCTCCGAATTCTAGGGGCTTCGCCGAAATTTAAAATTGTACACTTCTATGGCTAAGTGAGAGTTATAAAGCCGCATAGTCCGATTGCCTTGTTCGCTGCACCAAACACCTCCTTAAAGGACCAAAAATTTGGATAAACAGTGTTTGGGTTTTCCATGAACACCCCAGTACTAGTTACGTGGGGGCGGAAGCCGACGACTGGCCTACTTTCAGAATTTTATAAACAGCCGCACAGAAGGTAATATTTTAAATCAACAAAGCGCCATATAGCGCAAACAAACTCGTTTTCATATTACAAAGACAACATGAGTACATTCACTCAAAGATAATGTCCTTGGTACATTCATCGGCCACGAGGCGAGCGCCCTTCATAACGCCATCATAATATTTCTCGGGGTAGCGATGCGCCTTACCCTCCGGCGGTCCATCCTTCACCAGCTTCTCTGCATCCAGCTTGGCCCAATGCATCTTCGCACGAGCAAAAGCCCGGTGGGCACCCTCAATACAAACGGATCGCTTGATAACTTCAAGCCACGGACAGGCATTTACCATCCGCTTTATAAGGCTGAAGTAGCTGTCGGGCAGGGGCTCACCAGGCCACATCTGGACTATGAAGTCCTTCATGGCCACTTCAGCCGCCCTGTAGAGTTCAACCAATTGCTTCAGTTGGTCACTCAGAGGCATTGTGTGTTCGGCTCCAGCATACTGGGACTAGAACAGCTTCTCCGTTGAGCTCCCCTCTTCGGCACGGTAGAACTCCATGGCATCCGATATGCTGCATGGCAGATCTGCGAATGCCCCTGGAGAGCTTCGAATTCGGGTAAGTAAAAGAAATGACTCCTCCACATGCTTGCTTTGCATAATGAATGCCTTACCCGCCGCTATCTTCTTGGCCGCTTGGATTTCCAGCTGGGACTTTTGGGCTTCGGCCCTGGCGTCTTTCGCGCTCTGAAGGGCCTTCGCAAGCTCAGACTCTTTCGTCTTGACGTCACGCTCCAAGGACTCGAACTTCTTGCCGAGCTCCTGGAGCTCTTGCTGTACCTCGCCCACCCTAGCATCTTGCTTTTCACGCTCAATACGCTCTGTGGCCGCCTTGTCTTCGGCCTTGGATAGCGCTTTCTTCAGAGCCGCCACTTCGGTCCTGGCCCCTATTAAAAAATCATGACGCTTTTTGTTAGCATCACCAATTTTTTCTCCTATATATGACACATGGACGGGGCATCACTCACCTTTGTTCTCTTCGAGCTGACTATTCGTGAGGCTGAGCTCCTCTTCGGTCTGCTTCAGGTCCCGTTCGAGTCCGGAGAGCTCTGTTGTGCGGGCAGCAGCGGCAAGCAGCACCACCTGCTTATTCACATAGACATATATTGTTAGATTCCTGCGGTTTAAAGTTGACCCTCCGTTTGGCTTTTCTTGCCGAACACCAAACAGAGTATCAGGGGCTACTGTCTATTGGGTGATAATTTCTCACACTTCTGATTACTTACCTCAAAGCCTGTTAGGAGGCTGGTGCAGGCCTCGGTCAATCCGCTTTTGGCGGACCGAACCTTCCCAAATCACCGTACTCATAAGAGTACGGTGCTCTTCATCAATGGAAGCGCCGCAAAGCACTTCCAGCAGACTATCCGACGCCTCCGGCGCGCTGGAGGTCATCGGCATGGCCGGCTCGCCCTCCCTAGCGAGGTGCTGCCTACCCGAATCCGGAACCTTTGGAGGTTCCGGTGCAGTGTCTGGCTGGGAGCCCAACTTGCTGCGGCTCTCATCAGCATAATCTATGGGGATTTTACCCCCCCCCCCCCATGTGCCCGGCGTCTGGAATTTTTCCTTGGGGCGTCTCCAGAACCACCTCCCCCTGCTCTGGTACCCTTTGGGACAACACCTCTGTGTCATCCGCAGGCCGAGGGGAGGTGGCCGTCGGGAGCGAATTCATTGCCGAATCACTCAAAGACCCATTCGAAGAGGATACCTCGGGATGGGACCTGGCGGACTGCATATGCACGTTCGGTGTTATAATAAACTATGAAGTTAATTCGCACAAAAGGTATTACAGAGTGTGGATACTTATGATCTCGCCAGGGGCTTGCCCTTGGGCAGCCACTCCTCCTCGCTGTAAGCGGCCGTGGTGGAGTGATCCGGAAGAGACGTCTTTCCCTTCTTTGGCATCTTAGCCTCCCCCTGTGGGGCGGCTTTTCTTTTCTTCTCCTCCCCAATGCGGGGAGGGGGAATTTCTTCATGTTTCTCCCCATCTCCGCGGGAGGAATCTGCCTCGCCGTTCTCGGACGAAGAGTCTATTACGGCCTTGCGCCGGGGACCCTTCCTGGTCCCCGCGGCCGCCTTCTTAGACCCTTTGGCCTCCCCGGATGGGGCGACCCTCTTCTTCTTCTCCTCCCCTTCGTGGGAGGAGCGTGCTCATCGCCTTCGGACGAGGTGTCTAGTGCTATCTTGCGCCAGAGACCCTTCCTGGTCCCCGTGGCCTTCTTTTCGGCCTTCTTTTCCGGCGCCTTGTAAGGCGCCGGAACTAGCATCTCCGTCAGGAGTGCGGTTGCTGGATCTTCCGGCAGCGGAGCCGGACAGTCGATCCGCTCCGCCGTCACCATGTAATCCTGATTCGATAAACATGGTGACTTAGAATTCTCCCATGAATATACAGGGAAAGGTACATCTAGTGATGATCAGAAAACTTACCAGACTGGCGAGCCGCTGGCGCAGAGTCCGCGATCCTCGGATGTGGGAGGAGGTACTTCGGTGGCCTTGAACAGCACCTTCCAGACGTCCTTATGCGTCGTACCGAAAAGCTCTTGCAGTGTCTTGTGTTCGGCCGGATCGAACTCCCACAGATTGAATGCCCATCTTTGGCATGGAAGAATACGGCGGGAGATCATAACCTAGACCGCGTTGACAAGCTTGATCTTCTTGTCCATCATGTTTTTAATGCAGTTCTGAAGTCCTATCAGCTCTGCAGGTTCGCCCCAGGCCCTTCTTTTCCCAGGAGGTGAGCCACCTGGGGATTCCGGATCAGAATTTGAGGGCCGCCGCCCAATTGGCATCACGCGGCTCGATGATGTAGAACCACCCCGATTGCCACCATTTCACGGTCTCCACAAAGGAGCCGTCAAGCCAGGTAACATTGGGCATCCTGCCCACCATGGCGCCTCTGCACTCCGCTTGTTGGCCGCTCACGATCTTCAGCTTCACGCGGAAGATTCGTGGCCACAGGCCAAAGTGGGGCTTGATGCGGAGGAAGGCCTCGCACACGACGATAAACGCCAAGATGTTGAGGACAAAATTTGAGGCTAGACCATGGAAGTCCATCCCATAGTAAAACATGATCCCGCGGACAAAGGGATGAAATGGAAATCCTAGTCCGTGGACAAAATGAGAGAGGGACACTACTCTTTCCCGAGGCTTTGGAGTGGGGGTGATCTGTCCCTCCGCCGGTAGCCTTTGCGCGATGTTTGCGGCCAGGTATCCGGCCGCCCGAAGCTTGGTAATGTTCTCCTCCGTAACGGAGGAGGCCATCCACTTGCCTCCCGCTCCGGACATGCTGCAAATGGTCCTACGGAGAAGGTGAGAACTTGGGCGTTGGGGCTCGAGAGTGCGAGAATGGATGAGCAAAGGAGGAAGAAGGCGTGGGTAAAAATGGGAGATCCTTGTCCCTTTATAGAGGTGGCGAAAACGGTGCGCCTCCCCGCTCGCCTGATGAAATCGCTTATTTTCCAAGCGCCACGTTAATAGCACGGTTGGGTTACCCGTACCCGTATTAATGAGGATCCCGTGATAAGGGGACATGATCTCTGCTTTGACAAGACGTGCCGAGGAAACCACCTCGCAATATATGCGGTGGCTGGTTGTGGGAAAATGGTTCGAATAATGACTTGACCATGGTGTGATGTCACGTTATCTAAAGTTGTCAGCAGATTATACTTGTGGAATATTGTTCTCTCTACGGTGGTATGTGAAAATCGTCTTACAGAGCCAGACACGATTTAAGTGTTCGAGATTTACTTTGGAGTATTCGGAGATGGAACCCGCCTTGCAATGCCAAAGACAATCTGCGCGCCGGACTCATTGTCATTGAATCCTGGTTCAGGGGCTACTGCGGGAGTCCTAGATAAGGGGGTATCCGGACAGCCAGACTATATACTTTGTCCGGACTGTTGGACTGTGAAGATACGAGACTCAAGACTTTGTCCCGTGTCCGGATGGGACTCTCCTTTGCGTGGAAGACAAGCTTGGCGATTCGGATGTTAGATCTCCTTCTTTGTAACCAACTTTGTGTAACCCTATCCCCCTCCGGTGTCTATATAAACCGGAGGGTTTAGTCCATAGGACAATAACAATCATAATCATAGGCTAGCTCCTAGGGTTTAGCCTCTACGATCTCGTGGTAGATCTACTCTTGTAATACTCATATCATCAAGATCAATCAAGCAGGAAGTAGGGTATTACCTCCATCGAGAGGGCCCGAACCTGGGTAAAACATCGTGTCTCGTGCCTCCTATTACTATTAGCCTTAGACGCACAGTTCGGGACCCCCTACCCGAGATCCGCCGGTTTTGACACCGACAGCTATGTCAAATGAACTCGGTGGCGCCTGATAGATCAAATCAGTGGGGCCGAGTTTGTCTTTTGGCTTGAGACATATGTGGATATGAGAAAGTGGTTGAGGGCTTTGGAGCATATCACTAAGCACTTTGAGTGAGCAAGCCATTAAGCAACACCTCATCCCCTTTTAATAGTATTGGCTTTCCTATGGACTCAATGTGATCTTTGATCACTGAAATAGAAAAAGTAGAGTCCTGAGCTTTGAGCTTGAGCCAATCCTTTGTCCTTAGCATCTTGAAGGGGTTCCACATCCTCTTGTCCATGCCACTCCACTGTTGGACTTATCTGAAATATACTAGATAAAAGTATTAGTCCAACAAGAGATATGTTGTCATTAATTACCAAAATCACCCAGGGAGCACTTGTGCTTTCAATCTCCCCCTTTTCGGTAATTGATGACAACATACACCAAAGCTTTAGATAAAGATATAGAGAAAGTCATGTAAAGCTTTGGAAGGACATGTAACATGCATAGGCTCCCCCTACATGTATGCAATCATGTAAATATGGAACATAAGATCATGTGAGTGCATAATCATGATAGAGCAAGCAATGAGTTACATGTATCTTGGCTATATGCATCGGAGCAAATGGTGTGAATATAGGAAATGTACATGCATGCTCATGAGTCCTTCTTGCAAACAATATGTACATTAGCAAGAGATCCTCATGTACATGAATGTGATGCATATACTTACCTTGTGGTCTTGAGCTAGCTTTGGAAGAGATGAACCTGAGTAAACAAGGTTAGGCAACACAAAAACATCTACTGAACAGAGCAAGCAGCAAACCACAAGAGTACCAAGATTGGGATGACATGTAGAGAGTGAGTACTAGGTACTCTATTTGACTGTAGACATGTCCCCATAGGTAAAGATATGCAATGAATTCGAAGATTTCCTTCCTTTAGATGCCTTGCTCCCCCTAAATCTTATATGGGATACTAGGAGAAGATAAGGAATAGAAAATCAGAAAATCAGAGCAAAGCAAACAACATGTCTTTCCCCTCTAAAGACATGTGACTTCTCTCGTCTTTGAATACCAAGCATCTGGGGTCTCTCTCTGATGTGATTATTTATCTCTCTCCCCCCCCCTTTTGATATGATTAAGCTTTGATGTGAGCTCTCTCTCCCCCTTTGACATCAATTTCCAAGAAGGGATTTTCTAGAGTGTGAATCAAAATAGGTTTGGTCCTTGAGTCACATAGCAAGTAGCAGGGAAAAATAAGGTGCTAGTAGAGGATAAAAATCATTGAGTGGAGCTGGAACAAAATGTGCAGGATGCAAATGACAAAGTGTCTCCTCAGCATGTGAAATCGGTAACACAGAGTTGTAGTCTTCGGTGGCACCGAGGTAATTCGGTTTGACCGAAAGAGACAAACCGGTGTGTCCTAGTTCATTACAGAGAAAAAGAACATGTCACCTCAGCTCACTGATCAAATAAGATCTCACAAGGATTTGCAGGGAATTAACTAAAGGATTTGCAATGAATAGGATGCAGGGAATGCAGAACAAAAAGAAAAAGGAAAAAAAGATCTAGATGAAGTAAGAAGGGAAACAAATATGCAAGAGACAAATGCAAGAACAAGGAGAAACACTAGAGAACTTCATCTAGAATTGGTCGGCGACAAAGTCACCTATGTTAGAGTATATTGACTTAGGAGTCAAGTGAAGACACTTGATCATAGGTCATACTCATCGTTTAAGCTCAAAATGGGGTTGCCATTTTTCATTTAAGCATTTTGATGTATTCACATCTTGTTGAGCTGCTTTGACCCATGACTTGGGGTAAAGCTTCTCTAAGATGGAATAACATACCTTGGGTGGTGGTGTTGATCTTGATCATGTAGTTGAACTTGTGTGGGATGCTCAAGGTTAACGTAGATCATTGGGAGCATGACTTGTAATTGGAGTTCATCTACCTACATGAGTTAGCTTTGCAAGGAGGAGCACTTGTGTATCCAAAGTGTCAATCATGAAATATGATACCAAAAGATATTTGATATATATAAATTGTCAAAGGATATGTTTGAAGAGTTTCATGCTTCCTTGTCTTCAACCACCGTAATGTAGAGACTTGGTGATGTAGAGATTGCTCAAGATGTGAGTGGGTTGCAATCTCATAGATTTAGATGCATCCAAGTACCTACAAGGGTTAGATGACATGCAAGGGTGCAAATATATCCAAGACATATGATTATCATCATAAGAGAAATATCAAGGATTAGTCAAAGGCTCATGCCTTGCATGTATCTAGATGGAGTTCCTACTCCAAGTTTGAAGCATCAATGATGTTCAGTTTACCTCTCAACCGGCAAAATACATTCTCATCAAGCGGTTTGGTGAATATGTCCGCCAATTGTTTATCAGCACGAACATGCTTAAGGTCAATGTCTCCTTTAGCAACATGATCTCGAATGAAATGATGATGAACCGCAATATGCTTAGTTCGAGAATGTTGCACGGGATTGTGAGCAATCTTAATAGCATTTTCATTGTCACAAAGCAATGGAACATGTTCACATATATCCCATAATCTTTAAGAGTTTGGGTCATCCAAAGTAACTGAGCACAACATGAACTGACGGCAATGTATTCCGCTTCGGCGGTGGATAAGGATACCAAGTTTTGTTTCTTGGAGGACCAAGACACAAGAGATCTACCAAGAAATTGACAAGTACCCGAAGTGGACTTTCTATCAACCTTGTCACTGGCATAGTCCGAATCGAAGTAGCCAACAAGATCAAAAGAAGACCTCTTTGGATACCAAATGCCAAAATTTGGTGTATGTATTAAGTATCTCACTATCCTTTTCACAGCCTTAAGATGACACTCTTTGGGGGCTGCTTGATATCGTTCACACGTGCACACACTTAGCATGATATCGGGACGGGAGGCACATAGATATAACAATGAACCAATCATAGAGCAGTAAACTTTTTGATCAACGGGTTCGCCATCTTTATTCAAGTCAAGATGTCCACTAGTAGGCATGGGGGTATTCATACCTTTGCATTCTTGCATATTGAATTTCTTGAATAAGTCCTTGGTGTACTTTGTTTGAGAGACAAAGGTACCCTCCTTAGTTTGCTTGATTTGCAAACCAAGAAAGAATTTGAGTTCGCTCATCATAGACATCTCAAACTTCTCCGACATAAGCTTTCCAAACTTCTCACTAAAATGAGGGTTAGTTGAACCAAATATAATATCATCAACATAAATTTTGCACACAAATAACTCTCCATTAACCCTTTTAGTGAAGAGAGTAGAATCAATTTTTCCGATCTCAAAGCCTTTTTCAATGAGGAACTTGGTCAAACATTTATACCAAGCTCTAGGAGCTTGTTTAAGACCATAAAGAGCTTTGTAAAGTTTGTAAACATGATTGGGTTTCTTAGGATTAACAAAGCCGGGAGGTTGTTTAACATAAACTTCCTGCTAAATTTCACCATTTAGAAAAGCACTTTTAATGTCCATTTGGTACAAGGTAATATCATGGTGATTGGCATAGGCAAGTAAGATGTGAATGGACTCAAGTCTAGCAACGAGGGCATATGTCTCACCATAGTCCATACCTTCGAGTTGACTGTAGCCTTGGGGGATGAGACGTGCTTTGTTGCGAACTACTTATCCATCTTCATCTTGCCTGTTGTGAAACACCCATTTTGTACCGATGATGTTGTGGTTGTTGTCGGGCTTCTCGACCAATGTCCACACTTGGTTTCTCTCAAGGTTGTGTAGCTCTTCATGCATGGAATTTATCCAATCCGGATCTTCCAATGCTTCTTCAACCTTCATGGGTTCAATGCTAGAGATGAATGAATAATGTTCGCAAAAATTAGCCAAACGAGACTTAGAGCGAGTGATTCTCCCGGTTTGGATATCATTGTAGATTTGCTCGACGGGATGGTCTCTGGCGACTCTTGCTCAAACTCATGAGAGCTTTTGTTTTGGTCGACGTGGAGCATCTTCTTCATCATCTTGTTCTTCTTCTTGGCCTTCTTAATTGTTGACGTTGTTGTTCTCTTGTCGTGGTGGAGAAGGAGGTTGATGAGGTTCAACTTGGTGTACTTCCTTGTTTTCTTCATCTTGGTGTGTCCCACTTGTGGATGCATCCATATCAACTCTTGGTTCACCTTGTCGTGAGGTATAAGCTTCCACTTGGACGGACGAGGTACTCTTCTTCACCTCCGTTGGATGGATCTTGCCAATAGACAAGTCTTGGATTGCTTCCGAAGGGTCTTTGTCTCCTACATCAATTGACAATTGCTCTACTTGCGAGCCGTTAGATTCATCAAACTTCACATCTACCGTCTCTTCAACCTTTTGGGTGAAATTCTTGTAGACACGGTAAGTGTCAGAGTTTGAGCCATAACCAAGTAGGAAACCTTCATGAGATTTGGGAGCAAATTTAGAACGATGATGCTTATCAAGAATGTAGCACTTTGAGCCGAATACTCGAAAGTATCCAACTTGGGGTTTGTTACTGGTGAGGAGCTCTTATGCTATCTTGTCGAGTAGCTTGTGAAGATACAAGCAATTTGTTGCATGACAAGCTGTCTCAACCGCTTCCGCCTAAAGTGTTTTGGCATCTTGTATTCATCAAGCATCGTTCTCGCCATTTTGATGAGTGTCCGGTTCTTCCTCTCAACAAATCCATTTTGTTAAGGTGTGTACGTAGCCGAGAACTCATGTGAGATACCTTCTTCATCAAGAAAGGTGTCCACATTGGCATTCTTGAACTCCGTTCTGTTGTCGCTGCGAACCTTCTTAATCTTCACTTCAAATTGATTTTGGGCCTTCCTAGCGAAGTTTTTGAAGATATTTTGAACCTGCGATTTATCATCAAGAAAGAACACCCATGTAAATCTTGAAAAATCATCTACTATAACTAGACCAAATGAGTTTCCACTGAGACTTTTGTAGGCATTGGGACCAAAGAGATCCATATGAAGTAGCTCGAGCGGTCTTCTCGTGGTCATGGTATTTTTCACGGGGTGGCTTCCTCCAACCTGTTTTCCTGCTTGGCAAGCGCTGCAAAGTCTATCCTTATCAAATATGACATCTTTAACACCAAGGATATGATCACCTTTAATAAGCTTGTCAAGGTTTTGCATGCCCACATGACCTAACCTTCTATGCCACAACTAGCCTTTGGAAGATTTAGCAATTAAGCAAGTTCTAGGTTGAGCCTTTTTAGTGAAGTCAACAATGTATAGATCACCTCTACATATGGCGGTAAAGACCATTTTATTATTATCTGTACGAAACACTTGGCAATCTACTTTAGTCTAGATACAGAAAGCAGATTATAGCCAAGAGATTCAACAAGCATAACATTTTGTATGGGGCTGTCATGTGAGATGGCCACCTTACCGAGGCCAACCACCTTACCCTTTGAGTTATCACCAAAAGTGACATACTTTTGAGGGCCGTCGTTTTCAGCAAGCTCGTGAAACATATCTTTATCTTCGATCATATGATCGGTACATCCACTATCAAGGACCCATTCCTTTTCTCCTGTCATGTAGCCGCGAAGATTAGCCATAAGACCAAAGTGTCTCATTGCATCATCAAGATCATAGTCACTATCACCATCCTCATCATAGTATCCATGTTCAACATCGTCATGTGATGGATCAATTCCTAGAGAGAGTGATTCATTAGATAAATGATCATGACAATAATCATCTTTAAGAAATCTAATGGCTTCGGAGATAACATTGCTAATGATTCCAACATCTCCTTTGGCACACATAAGGTCACGAAGCTCAAATAGACAATCATCAAACTTAGGAACACTAGTACTCATTTTATTCAAGGCAATTGACTTATGAAGAATCTCATCTAGATTCTACAAGGAATAGTTTGGAAATCTTTCCTCAAGAAATCTCCATATATATAAGCACAATCAAGAGTAGGCAAGTGACCAATCAAATTTCTAGGCAATCCTCTAATGATAAGATTGATAGTTCTAAGAGTGTGAATCATGTAAAGATCCTCATCATGGGTAGGATGCAAGGGATCAACAAGGGGCACACAAGGGTTGGTAATGTACTTGCTCAAATGATATTCATTGAAAATCTCAAGCATCTCATTTTTTCACTCATGAAAGTACTCTCCATCAAGCATAGGCACTCTATGTCTAAGACTCCCCAACGTAGACTCATCCATCTTCCTCCAATGGTGATTAAACCAAAGCAATGGAGACCAAAGCTCTGATACCAATTGAAATGATCGAGAAGATGTGTCTAGAGGGGGGTGAATAGACTCTCAACCAAGAAAATTAGCATTTTTTAAGTTCTTCAAGTTGAGGTGGAGTTTAAGCACAAGTTTAAACATTCACAATACATATCAAGCAAGCATGCCAACAGTATATGAGCAGAGGAAAGTAAAGCTTGCAAATTGCAAGAATGTAAAGGGATGGGATTTGAGTGTGCAATCGCAATTGGAGACATGGAGATTTTTGGTGTGGTTACAATAGGTGGTGCTATCGTACATCCACGTTGATGGAGACTTCAACCCACGAAGGGTAACGGCTGCGCGGGTCCACGGAGGGCTCCACCCACGAAGGGTCCATGAAGAAGCAACCTTGTCTATCCCACCATGGACATCACCCACGAAGGACTTGCCTCACTAGGGTAGATCTTCACGAAGTAGGCGATCTCCTCGCCTGTACAAACTCCTTGGTTCAACTCCACAATCTTGACGGAGGCTCCTAAGTGACACCTAACCAATCTAGGAGACACCACTCTCCAAAAGGTAATACATGGTGTGTTGTTGATGAACTCCTTACTCTTGTGCTTCAAATGATAGTCTCCCCAACACTCAACTCTCTCTCATAGGGTTGGATTTGGTGGAAAGATGATTTGAGTGGAAAGCAACTTGGGGGAAGGCTAGAGATCAAGATTTATGTGGTTGGAATGGAATATCTTGGTCTCAACACATGAGTAGGTAGTTCTCTCTCAGAAAATGAGTGCTGGAAGTGAAGGCTTGTTCTGATGGCTTTCTCCACGAATGAAGAGAGGGTGGAGGAGTATATATAGCCTCCACACATAATCTAACCGTTACACACAATTTACCAAACTCGATGAGACCGAATCAGAAAACTCGGTCAGGCCGATTTAGTTCATAATGTGACTGTTAGGCATTTCGGTGGGACCGATATGATCAACTCGGTGGGACCTATGTGCTAGGGTTAGGGTAAAACCTCATCTTAGTTTGACCGATTACACAAACTCGGTTGGACCGATTTTGGTAATAAGCGAAATAGATAGTTGGTCAGGCAAATTCGGTGGGACCGATTGCATATCTCGGTGAGACCGAAATTATTGCAATAGGCAATAGAGAGTTTGCAAGCCCATCTCGGTGAGACCGAGATCCCATCAGTGAGACCGAATTGACTAGGGTTTCTGGCAGTGGCTATGTCAAATGAACTCAGTGGTGCCGGATAGATCAAATCGGTGGGGCCAAGTTTAACTTTTGGTTTGAGACATATGTGGATATGAGAAACTGGTTGAGGGCTTTGGAGCATATCACTAAGCACTTTGAGCAAGCAAGCCATTAAGCAACACCTCATCCCCTTTTAACAGTATTGGCTTTCCTATGGACTCAATGTGATCTTTGATCACTGAAACAGAAAAAGTAGAGTCCTGAGCTTTGAGCTTGAGCCAATCCTTTGTCCTTAGCATCTTGAAGGGGTTCCACATCTTCTTGTCCATGCCACTCCACTGTTGGACTTATCTAAAATATACTAGATAAAATTATTAGTCCAATAAGAGATATGTTGTCATTAATTACCAAAATCACCCAGGAAGCACTTGTGCTTTCATCCGCGCTATGGCGATGAGCTGTCGCTTGAACCATTCTTGTTTGAGGGGTTCCTCTTGGACGATAAAGTCTTCGTCACTGAGGCTAACGTCCTCTTCGGAGATTGGCATATAGTTGTTGTCTTCGGAATCTTCGTGATCGGCATGTTCGGGAACTATACTCACCATCTTCCCTTCCGTCCTGTTCGGATGTGGGCTCGATGGGGTATTTGGGATCTTCGACATCATCCGGAGTCTCATTGTCTCCGGTGCCGGTATTACTATCCTTCGCCCGACGCGATCGTGAGCGACGCCGCTGACGTCGGTGCTTTGGTGGTTTATCGATGGGCTTGTCCTCATCGGGGTTCTTGATTGTCCTCGTTGTCCTTTTTATCAGGAGTGTCCACCATGTACACATCATAGGTTGAAGTGGCCATCCAACACCCTATGGTGGGTGGGACTTGGCTAGGTTCGGCGTCGGTATCATTGTCCATACCGTCGATGTCCTCGGACGCGTAGTCTAGCATGTCGGTCAAATCCTCGACAGTGGCTATTAAGTGGGTGGTAGGTGGGGCATAGAATTCCCCACTCTCAGCCCCCAGCCCGAGCTGGGTATAGTTCGGACGCAAAGCCTCCGTGATGGTGAGAGACTGCATTAATCCCAATGCTTCATCTAGGAGCGAAAGCTAAACAGGAAATTGTGGGTCTGCTGGGCTGAGTTCAGCATGAGACACCTGATCGGACCCGATGAGCACAGACCTCGACAGTTCAGAGTTACCATCTAGAGGCAAGTCTAAGATTGCATCTAGGTCTTCGGTCGGGAGCTCCATGAGGGGAGAGAGTCCGGCGGGGCTAACGCTCCCGTCTTCGGTCGATATGACCTGCCCTGGATCTAAGGCTGGGGCAGGTGTGAATGTTAACCCTTGAATAGGATCTAACGTGGGATCTGAAGAGCCTTCTCCATGGGGGCACAGATCAGCAGTCGAGGCCGCGAACCCCTCGAAGATTAGATATCCTCGGATGTCAGTGACATAGTCCAGGTTTCCAAACCTGATCTGGTGGTTGGGAGCGTAACTGTCGACCTGCTCGAGGCGGCCGATCGAGTTGGCAAGAAGCACGAAGCTACCGAACACAATGACCTATCCAGGGAGAAAGGTTTCCCTGGACGTAGGATCATTGTTGATGAAGAGGTGAGCCATCAATCCTTCTGTCGATGATACAGCAGAGCTCTCAATGAAAGCACCAATGTTGGTGTCAAAACTGGCAGATCTCGGGTAGGGGAGCCCAAGCTGTGCGTTTAAGGGTTGATGGTAACAATGGACAAGGGACGCGATGTTTACCCAGGTCCGGGCCCTCTTAATGGAGGTAAAACCCTACTCCTTCTTTATTATATTTGAAAGGTATAGGGGTTACAAGAGTTGATCTACCACGAGATCGTGTTGGGATAGCCTAGTAATGTTATGATCCTGCCTTCCACCTAAACCTCTGGTTTATATGGATATCGGATGGGCTTAGGGTTGTACAAAGTCGGCTTAACAGACAGGAAATAGCATATCCGGACACCTAAACTTGCCATCCACGTATACGGGAGTCCCTACAGGACACGAGAGGTGGTCTTCTGCCTTGCATCTTGACGGCCCATCAGTCCGGCCCATATCCAATAGACCGGACACCCAAGGACCCCTTAGTCTAGGACTCCCTCACCCACCACCCACCAGGGCACACTAGCCAGGGGCCTCTGGCGCGGCCAGGTGGGTGGTGGGCCCCACAGGCCTACCCTCTTGTGCTTCCTTGGCTCCCAAGTTGTCTTCTGGGCAGAAAAAAACTACAAAAAGTTTCATGGCATTTGGACTTCGTTTGGTACTAATATTCTGTGAAGTAAAAAACAAGCAAAAAATAGCAACTCGCACTGGGCACTATGTCAATAGGTTAGTCCCATAAAATGATGTAAATTTGCTATAAAATGAATGTAAAACATCCAAGAATGATAATATAATAGCATGGAACAATAAAAAATTATAGATACGTTGGAGACGTATCAGCATCCCCAAGCTTAATTCTTGCTCGGCATCGAGTAGGTAAATAATAAAAACAGAATTTTTGATGTGGAATGTTGCCTAACATGTTCATCACATATTATTTTCTTTTGTAGCATGGACATTTGGACTTTTATATGATTCAGAGTAAGAGTCTATATTTGACATGAGGACCTCAATACTCAAGCATATCAACAAGCAACCATGTATTTCAAAATATCAACACTAAAGGAAGTTATCCCTAGCCCATCATACTCAATCATTGATCCATTCATGAAACACACTCGAATATTAGCTACATCCACTGCACAAGTATGATCATGTGCTCCTTAGTTGTTTATAAGAGAAAAGGGAGACTCAAAATAAAAAATAAAAAAGCATAAATTAAATAGTTAGGCCCTTTGGGAGAGGGAAGCAGAGATTTGTAGAGGTGCCAGAGCTCAAAGCTTAAAGTGAGAGATAAAATATTTTGAGAGGCATGCTTTTCCCGTCAATGAAAACGACCAAGTAATTCCCAATACTTTCCATGCTAGATACATCATAGACAGTTCCCAAACATAAAATAAAGTTTATTCCTTTTTCCACCATTCTTTCACAATCCATGCCTGCCGTATCCACGGGTGCCTTCCATGCTAGATACATCATAGGCAGTTCCGAATCCATGCTAAAGTAAATTTCTTTTTCATTTCGGGGTTGGGCATCCCTATTAGCGTCACACTTTCGTGCAATGACAAGTGAATAAACACTCATCTTGAGAATAACACATATAGTATGGAAAAATATTGGCCACCCCCTGCCGCTTCATGAGTCGTTTGGGCACACAAAAAGGAAATTCATTTTGAAAATTAGAGTTGTCACATACAAATTTACTTGGAACGGCATGGAAATACCGCATATAGGTAGGTATGGTGGACTCATATGGCATAACTGGTTTAAGGATTTTGGATGAACAAGTAGTATTCCCACGGCGAAGTTTTGAACGTGACGGCGGGAAAGGGCGTTTAGGATTCCTTCATCACGGCAGTTACGCTGGAAGGTCGCTAGAATTTCCTAGGTGCTGCAGTCCACTATCTTGTTTTTGACAAGGAGTAATCTAGCCCAGAAGTGTTGGACTGTTTCTCCAGTTTGTTGTTTGACGTACATTAGGTCCCAAATGTTGGGCTTCCTAGAGTTGCTTGGAGAGTAATCGATGTGGGGGTGGGTAGGAAAAAACTTTGTATCCCAATAGGATGCGAATCCGGAGCTTTGGTGGTGGTGTCCTGCACCATTGTGGAATCCGGCGCGCCGGGTTCGGGATCCGGATTATCAACCGGACACTGCCACACGGACTCCGGGTCATGCGCTGAATCGAAGTTTGATCATGAACTCTTTATGGGGACATGGCCCGATTTTGAACTAGAGGAATGATCCTGATGGTCGGAAACCCGAACATAATCCGTTCTCAGCTCCGGTGGTTGTAAGGGAGAGCCTTCAGCCAAGTCCTCGATGGTAGCGACCAAGTGTGTGATAGGCGGGGCGTAAATTTCCCTTTCATTGGGTTTCATCTTGATCTGATCATAAACCGAGGATTGGCCGTTGGACATCCGCATGGCTTGGATCCGGTCAAGTAACTCGTTTAATGACAAGATATTTGTTGGGTCCATATTCCTGGAGTGTTCAAGATCAATTCATAGTATCGCTGCTCCGAGGGCGTTCGTGACCGCGTCGGGGCAGAGTTCGGCCGAAGCGGAGGCAGCCCCGGTGGCGGAGTTTACCATGCCCGAAGTCAAAACCTTGGGGTTTGTAGGCCCTTCAAGCGGAGCTGACAACCATGCCAGAGTAAGATCTCCCCGGGGATCAGCAATGAACTCTAGGATCCGGAACCTGATCTCCTGGGCAGGGGTGAGACTTCCGACCTAGTCGAGGTGGCCGGTCGGATCAGCATGCAGTATGATGCTGCCGAACGCGAAAAGCTATCCGAGGACGAAGACGTCCCTGTTGCGGATGCTATTATAGATGAATAGGCGGGCCATCGATCCTTTGGCGATCCTGCAGCGGAACTCTCAATGAAAGCACCAATGTCGTTGTTGAAAGGAATGAGAAGATAGGTCTAGAGGGCGTGATTAGACCTTAACAAGCTAAAGTGGCAGTTTTTAATTTCTTCAGGTTAAGGTGGAGTTTAGCACAAGTTAAAGCACATACAATATGTTTCAAGCAAGCATGATAAGTGTATAAGGAGAAGAAAAGGTAAGTCATGCAATTTGCAAGAAAGTAAGGGATGGGATTGGAGTATGCAAACGTAATGGAGACTCGGAGAATTTTTGGCATGGTTCTGATAGGTGGTGCTATCGTACGTCCACGTTGATGGAGACTTAAACCCACAAAGGGTAACGGTTGTGTGAGTCCACGGAGGGCTCCACCCATGAAGGGTCCATGAAAAAGCAACCTTGTCTATCCCACCATGTCCATCGCCCACGAAGGACTTCCCTCACTCGGGTAGATCTTCACGAAGTAGTCGATCTCCTTGCACTTACAAACTTCTTGGTTCAACTCTACATCACAACGGAGGCTCCCAAGCGACACCTAACCAATCTACGAGACACCATTCTCCAAAAGGTAATAGATGGTGTGTAGATGATGAACTCCTTGCTCTTGTGCTTCAAGTGATAGTCTCCCCAACACTCAACTCTCTCTCACATATTTGGCTATGGTGGAAGAGGGATTTGAGTGGAAAGCAACTTGGGGAAGGCTAGGAATTAAGGTTCAAAAGGTTGGAATGGAATCTCTTGATCTCAACACATGAGTAGGTGGCTCTCTCTCAGAAACTGGATGGTGGAAGTGTAGGCACATTCTGAAGGCTCTCTCACAAGTTGAGAAGCGGTGGAGGGGTATATATAGCCTCCACACAAAATCCAACCGTTACACACTTTTGACCCATCTCGGTGGCACCTAACAGAAAACTTTGTGAGACCAATCAGTTCAAAAATATGAATGTTAGGAATCTCGGTGGGACCGACTGGAACAACTCAGTGAGACTGATGTGCTAGGGCTTAGGGAAAACATCATCTCGGTGGCGCCGATTGTATCAACTCTGTGGGACTGAAGTGAAGCTATAAGCAATAGAGAATCTATCAAGCCAACTCATTGAGATCAATTGCATGAACTCAGTGAGACTGAAGCGAATGCAATAGATCACAGAGTGCTGCAAGGCCATCTCGGTGAAACCGAGATCCGTATCGGTGAGGCCGAATTGCTAGGGTTTTGGCAGTGGTTATGTCAAGTAAACTCGGTGGCTCCGGGTAGGAAGAATCAGTGGGGCCGAGTTTGGATTTCGGTTTTGGACATATTTAGATAGAGAAAGTGGTTGAGGGATTTTGGAGCATATCACTAAGCATTTTGAGCAAGCAAGCCATTAAGCAACACCTCATCCCCTTTTAATAGTATTAGCTTTCCTATGGACTCAATGTGATCTTGGATCACTAAAATAGAAATGAAAAGTATTGAGCTTTTGTCAATCTTTGTCCTTATCATTTTGAAAGGGTTCCACATCCTCTTGTCCTGGCCATTCCATTGTTGAACTTATCTGAAACATGCTAGATAAAACCATTAGTCCAACAAAAGATATGTTCACATTAATTACCAAAATCACCCAGGGAGCACTTGTGGTTTCAATCTCCCCCTTTTTGGTAATTGATGACAACATACATCAAAGCTTCAAGTAAATGATAATATGAAGAGTATTAAGTAAAGGTTTGGAATAACATGTAACATGCATAAGCTCCCCCTATATGTGTGCAATAATGTAATGATGAAATTGAATAGCATGTGAATGCACAACATGATAGAGCAAGAAATGAGTTACATGTATCTTGGTCATATACATCAGAGAAAAAATAAGTGTTGATAGGTTGTACCTTCATGCTTTATGAATCCCTCTTGCAAACAATATGTGCAAAAGCAAGAGATTGTCATGCACATGAGTGTGATGCATATACTTACCTTGTGGTTCTTGAGCTGATTCTAGATGAAACAATCTTGAGAAAACAAGGTCAAATAACACAAGAGAACTTCAAACAAGAAGGATTCCAAGATCAACAAGAATACCAAGACTGGGATGACATGTAATAGGTGAGTATCACAGAGTGAGTACTTCATTTTAAATATAGACATGTCCCCAAGAATTTAAATATTTGCAATAAATTCCAAGGATTTTTCTCCCCTAAAACACGGACTCTTCCTCTCCTTGAATCTAACATTGGATAATGGGAGAAGCTAGGGTAAGATAAAATTAGAGTAGAGATAAATGAACCAATCAGAGCAGAAATGGATAGGATTCAAAGATCTCAAAACAAATACTAACATGTCTTTCCCCTCTTAAAGACATGTAACTTCTCTCCTCTTATGGCATTGCATCCCTCTTCCTTTCTTAGAAGAGGCATACGAGAATAAGCTTTGATGTGCTCTCTCTCCCCCTTTGACATCAATTTCCAAGAAGGGTAGGCTTCATGGATATGATTCAAGTGAGTGTGGTTCTTGAGAGACACAGGTAAGCATAATGTAGCTCAAGATGCAGATAGAGGAAAAGAATCATTGAGTGGGGCTGAAGAAAATAAGCAACAAAAGATGGCAAATAGTTTTTCTCAGCAGTGCAATTGGTGGTGCCGGTTTTTTTTCAATTGGTGACTCCAATTTAGTAGAGTCACTAAAGGTGCTCATGGGCGAGATCGAGTGAGTCCGCTTCGGTTGAACTGATGAACTACATACATGTAGAACTTGTATTTCGGTCTGTCCGATGGGCTTAAATCGGTGACGCCATGTTCAATGCAGAAGAAAAGTTTTGACAACTCGGCTCACTTTGCAAATGAAGTCTCACAAGCATTTTGAAGGAATTTTCATAAGGATTTGCAATGAATTAACCAGAGACTAATAAAACGGAAATCAAAAGAGATCTAGATGAAGTTTTTTTGTTTTAGAAAGGAAATACAAGAAGAAATGCAAATTGAAAAGCAATATACAAATGAACACTAGAGGACTTCATCTAATTGAAAAGCAATATACATAGATTCTCTAAGATGGAATGACATACCTTGGGTTGTGGTGTTGATCTTGATCATGTAGTTGAACTTGTTTTGGATGCTCATGGTTGATGTAGTCCATCAAGAGTGGAGTTGAAGTTCATCTTCCTACATGGGTTAGTCTTGCAAGGAATAGTAATTGTGTATCCAAATTGACAATCATGAAATTTGACATATAGATATTGTCAAAGGATATGTGGAGTAAGTTCATGCTTCCCTGTCCTCAACAACCAACACATAGATACGTGGTGATGTAGAGATTGCTCTAGATGTGAGTGATCTGCAGTCTCATAGATTGAGGCTCATCCAAGTACCTACAAGGGTTAGATAACATACAAGGGTGCAAATATATTCAAGATAAATGGTCAACATCATAAGAGAAACATCAAGGATTAGTCACATAGGCTCATGCCTTGCATGTATCCAAGGAGTCTCTACTCCAAATTTGAGGCATCGATGATATTCAATTCACCTCTCAAACGAGAAAAGATCTTTTCATCAAGTAGTTTAGTGAAGATATCCACCAATTGCTTGTTGGTATGAGCATGTTTTAGATTGATGTCACATTTAGCAACATGATCTCGAATGAAATGATGACGAACTTCAATATGCTTAGTTCGAGAATCTTCCATGATATGTGAGAAGTTTTAATAGTACTCTCATTGTCACAAGGCAATGGAACATGTTTCACATATATCCCATAATATTTAAGAGTTTGGGTCATCCAAAGTAACTGAGCACAACATGATCCGGCGGCAATGTATTCCCCTTCGGCGGTGGATAAGGATATCGAGTTTTGTTTCTTGTAGGACCAAGAGACAAGGGATCTACCAAGAAATTGACATGTACCCGAAGTGGACTTTCTATCAACCTTGTCACCGGCATAGTCCAAATCAGAATAGTCAGCAAGATAAAAACATGACCTCTTAGGATACCAAATGCCAAAGTTTGGTGTATGAATTAAATATCTCACTATACTCTTCATGGCCTTAAGATGACATTCTTTATGGGCTGCTTGATACCGTGCACACATGCACACAATTAGCATAATATCGGGATGGGAGGCACATAGATATAACAACGAACCAATGATAGATCGGTAAACCTTTTGGTCAACCGGGTTGCCATCCTTAGTCAAGTCAAGATGTACACTAGTGGGCATGGGTGTTTTCATACCTTTGCTTTCTTGCATGTTAATCTTCTTGAAAAGATCCTTGGTATACTTTATTTGTGAGACAAAGGTACCTTCATTAGTTTTCTTGATTTGCAACCCAAGGAAAAATTTGAGTTCACTCATCATAGACATCTCAAACTTCTCTGACATTAGCCTTCCAAACTTTTCACTAAAATGAGGGTTAGTAGAACCGAATATGATATCATCCACAAGAATTTGGCACACAAATAGTTGTCCATTAACCCTTTTGGTAAAAAGAGTAGAATCAATCTTCCCGATTTCAAAGCCTTTTTCAATAAGAAACTTAGTCAAGCATTTATACCAAGCTCTAGGGGCTTGTTTAAGACCATAAAGAACTTGGTTAAGTTTGTAAACATGATTAGGTTTCTTGGGATTAACAAAGCCGGGAGGTTTTTTAACATAAACTTCCTCCTCAATTTCACCATTTAGAAAAGCAATTTAATGTTCATTTGGTATAAAGTAATGTCATGGTGATTTGCATAAGCAATTAAAATGTGAATGGACTCAAGTCTAGCAACGGGGGCATATATCTCACCATAGTCCATACCTTCGACTTGAGTGTAGCCTTGAGCGACAAGACGGGCTTTATTGCATACAACTTGTCCATCATCATCTTGCATATTCCGAAATACCCATTTGGTTCCTATGACATTATGATCATCGTTGGCCTTTTCAACCAATGTCCATACTTGATTCCTCTCGAAGTTGTGTAGCTCTTTGTGCATAGCATTTATCCAATCCGAATCCTTAAGAGCTTATTCAACCTTCATAGGTTCAACACTAGAAATGAACGAGTAGTGTTCACAAAAGTTAGCCAAACGAGTTTTAGAGAGAGTGATTCTCTCGGTTTGAATGTCATCGAAGATTTGTTTGATGGGATGATCTCTTGATACTCTTGCTCTAACTCATGAGAGCTTTTTCTTGGGTTGAGGTGGAACATCCTCATCATCATCTTCTTCTTCTTCATTGTTGGTGGCGTTATCGTTCGCTTGTGGAGGTGGAGAAGGAAGTCGAGGTGGTTCATCTTGATGTACCTCCCCATTTCCTTCGTCTTGACGTGTTCCACTTGCGGATGCCTCCAAGTCAACTTGTGGTTCGCCTTGATGTGAAGTTGAGGCTTCCACTTGAATGGACGAAGTGCTCTCCTTCACCTCCATTGGTCGAATTTTGCCAATAGACAAATCTTGAATTTCTTCCTCGGGATCTTTCTCTCCTACATCAATTGGAAATTGCTCTACTTGCGAGCTATTTGATTCATCAAACTTCACATCTACCTCTCTTCAACCTTTCAGGTGAAATTGTTGTAGACACGATAAGTGTGAGAGTTTGAGCCATAACCAAGTAGGGAACCTTCATGAGATTTAGGAGCAAATTTCGAACGATGATGCTTATCAAGAACATAGCACTTTGGGCTAAATATTCGAAAGTATCCAACTTGGGACTTGTTACCGGTGAGTAGCTCATATGTCGTTTTGCCGAGAAGCTTCTGAAGATATAGTCGATTTGTAGCATGACAAGCTATCTCAACCGCTTCTGCCCAAAAGTGTCTTGGCATCTTGTATTCATCAAGCATCGTTCTCGCCATCTCAATGAGTGTCCGGTTCTTCCTCTGAACAACTCCATTTTGTTGAGGTGTGTACGTAGCCGACAACTCATGTGAAATCCCTTCTTCTTCAAGAAGGGTGTCCATATTGGCGTTCTTGAACTCCATTCCATTATCACTCTGAACCTTCTTGATCTTCACTTCAGATTGGTTTTGGGCCTTCTTGGCGAAGTTCTTGAAGATCTTTTGGACCTGTGATTTTCATCAAGAAAGAACACCCACATAAATCTTGAAAATCATCAACAATGAACAAACTGGAGGAGCTACCACCAAGGCTCTTATAAGCATTGGGACCAAAGAGATCCATGTGAAGTAGCTCAAGTGATCTCCTCGTGGTCACGATGTTATTCACGGGATGACTTCCTCCAACTTGTTTTCCTGCTTGACAAGCACTACAAAGTCTATCCTTGTCACATATAACATCTTTAACACCAAGGATATAATCACCTCTAATAAGCTTATCAAGATTTCGCATGCTCACATGACCTAACCTTCTATGCCACAACCAACCTTTTAAAGATTTAGCAATTAAGCAAGTACGAGGTTGGGCTCTTGATACGTATCCAACATATCTATAATTTTTTATTGTTCCATGTTGTTATATTATCAATCTTGGATATTTTACAATCATTTTATAGCAAATTTATATCATTTTTTGTGACTAACCTATTGACATAGTGCCCAGTGCCAATTGTTGTTTTTTACATCACAGAAAATCAATACCAAATGGAGTCCAAACACAGCAAAACTTTTTGGAGATTTTTCTGGACCAGAAGACACACGATGGGCCAAGGAAGTACCAGAGGGGGGCTCCTAGGGGAGCACAACCCACCTGGGCGTGCCTGGGGGCCCAGGCACGCCCTGGTGGGTTGTGCCCACCTCGGCTGCCTCCCGCACCGCCTCTTTACTCTATAAATACCGCAAAAATCCAAAAACCCTAGGGGAGTCAACGAAACACAATTCCAGCCACCGCAAGTTCCACAAACCATAGATCCAATCTAGACACCATCACGGAGTGGTTCATCATCCTCATTGGTGCCTCTCCAATGATGCGTGAGTAGTTCATTGTAGACCTTCAGGTCTGTAGTTAGTAGCTAGATGGCTTCCTCTCTCTCTATTGATTCTCAATACAATGGTCTCTTGGAGATCTATTTGATGTAACTCTTTTTGCGGTGTGTTTGTTTGGATCCGGTGAACTTTGAGTTTATGATCAGACCAATGTTTTTATCCATGAAAGTTATTTCAGTCTTTTGATCTCTTATATGCATGATTACTTATAGCCTCGTATTTCTTCTTCGAATCTTTGGTTTAGTTAGGCCGACTAGATCGATTTTTCTTGCCATGGGAAGAGGTGCTTTGTGATGGGTTCGATCCGGTGCTCAATCCCAGCCACAGAAGGGGACATGGCAGGTATGTATCGGTGCTATCAAGGATAACAAGATGGGGTCTATTCCTACATGAATAGAACTTGTCTACATCATGTCATCGTTCTTATTGCATTACTCCATTTTTCCATGGACTTAATACACTAGATGCATGCTAGATAATGGTTGATGTGTGGAGTAATAGTAGTAGATGCAGGCAGGAGTCGGTCTACTAATCTTGGACGTGATGCCTATATAATGACCATTGCCTAGATATCGTCATAATTATTTGAAGTTCTATCAATTTCCTAACAGTAAATTTTCTCGAGAGAAGCCACTTGTCGTTTTTATTCGCCCCCTTTTTCGTTCGCTGTTTTCTCATGAGATCTGTTTTTGAGTGCAATCTTGCTGGCGTAGTCACAATGACTTAAGAGAACACCAAGTTGTGTGATTTCTCCAATACCAACAACAATGATTTTATTAGCACTCCGATTGCTCCTCCCGCCAATGCCGCTTTGTTGAATCTCGTCATGAAGGATCAATGTTCCGGTACTCCTAATGAGCATGCCGCATCCCATCTTAACACATTTGTAGAATTATGCGATATGCAAAAGAAAAAAGATGTGGACAATGATATTATGAAGTTGAAATTATTCCTGTTTTCTTTGCAAGATCGTGCAAAAAATTAGTTTTCTTCTTTGCCTCTTAATAGTATCGATTCATGGGATAAGTGCAAAGATGCTTTGATTACTAAGTATTTTTCGCCCACAAAAATTATTTCTCTTAGGACCCAAATCATGAACTTTAAGCAACTTGAGCATGAACATGTTGCGCAATCTTGGGAAAGAATGAAATTGATGCTAACAAATTGCCCTACTCATGGTTTAAATCTTTGGATGATCATACAAAAAATTTCATGCAGGATTGAATTTTGTCTCTAGAAATCTTTTAGATTCCACCACGGGGGTACTTTTTTGGAAATTACTTTGGGTGAAGCTAATAAATTGCTAGACAATATGATGTAGGGTAGAACCCTAGATGACCGATCTTTCACGATTGGAGGGGATCCTATGAAGAACACGAAGATCACGAGTGAAAAACAATAGGAAACACAAAGATAGATCACTCAACCAACAAGAGATGGTCATACATATGCTAGATCCTCGAAACACAAACAGATACACGATCCGAATCCAACAAGGGATGATAAATAGGGTAACCGGTTCTTCTCCGTGAGGAGGTCTTGAGTTCTTCCCGTTAGGGGCCTTGAATCCAAGTGGACCTCCATAGAGGCACGGTCTCTCTCGAAGGAGCAGATCCAGATGGATGAGCGAGGCTCTATCTCACATATGAGCTATCACAACGCTAACCCTAGAAAGAGGGCGGAGGAGGTCTATTTATAGTCTAAGTGGACGAAAGGGTAAGTGGCTTCGGCCCTACACACGGGCGGTCACACAGGCGTCGGATGTCCGATGGTCACCGGTCGTCCGAAGGCTCGCGAGGGTCTGGACGTCCGGTGTCGGTCGGGCGCCCGATGTTTCGGCTCTAGTCAGGGCTTGTCGGTCGTCCGGTTGGGGTCGGTCTTTCGGTCATTCGGTCGTCCAGAAATCTCCATTCTTCTGGTGTTTTGGCTTGGGTGTGGTGGTGCCGGTCGTCCGGAGGGGCTCGGTCGTCCAAGCGCTGGGAGGTGTCGGACGTCCGGTCGACGTCGGTCGTCCGGCCGCTATAGCATGCAAAGGCTGGGACTTGGCTAGTCGGTTGGAGCCTCCAGGTGTCGGACGTCCGAGAGGCGTTGGTCGTCCAATGACTGGGAGTTTCGAGCGGTCCTTCTTCTTGTCCATTGAACTTGGTGTCCTCGCCATCTTGTCCGTTGGGTGCAGCTGTCCGCGGCTTCCCTCCAAATACCTGATCACACATAGGGTCTCCGCATGAGGTAGTAGCCATGTCTCATAGGTAGAAAGTGGTAGTTCGGAGATGAGCGAGTTCACCTTATCTTCGATAGCCTTTGCTCGAGCTCTTGTCATTGGTCCAAGTGGTGTCGTGGGAGATGTAGTACGTCCATGGGGATGATC
>NC_041391.1:434684807-434779412 GCF_002162155.2 Triticum dicoccoides | reverse complement strand
CGAGAGGTCTTTGACATTGAAGAAGTCGCTCGCGTTGTACTTGTCGCGTGGGAGGTCGATCTTGTAAGCATTGTTGTTGTAGCGTGCTAGCACCTTGAAGGGTCCATAGGCTCGTGGTAGAAGTTTGGACTTGCGTTTGTTGGGGAAGCGGTCCTTGCAAAGGTGTAGCCACACAAGATCTCCCATGTTGAATATCATGGGTTGCTTGTTGATGTTGAGCTTGATCGCGAGTCGTTGTACTTGGCGCTCGATGGTGAGCCTTGTATCATCATCTATCTTCTTGAGATAGCTTGCTCGTGCACTCACGTCCATGTTGGTGCGCTCTTGTAGTGGAAGAGGTAGAATGTCCAATGGGGACAACGGGTTGAAGCCGTAGACGACCTCGAAGGGGGACTTTCCTGTTGTGGAGTGTCTTGCACGGTTGTAGGCGTACTCGGCAATAGGTAGGCACTCCTCCCACTCCTTGATGTTCCTCTTGATCAACACACGAAGTAGAGTGGAGAGTGTTCGGTTCGTCACCTCCGTTTGGCTGTCGGTTTGAAAATGGTATGCCGAAGAGAACAAGAGCTTGATTTCGAGCTTGGCGCATAGTCTTCCAAAAGTAACTCAAGAACATGACATCGCGGTCCGATACAATCATCTTTGGGACTCCATGTAGGCGCAAGATTTCCCTACAAAAAAGATTTGCAATATGTGAAGCATCGTCTATCTTGTTGCATGGGATAAAATGAGCCATCTTAGAGAATCGGTCCACAACAACAAACATGGAATCCTTTCCATTCTGAGTTCTAGGCAAACCAAGTACAAAGTCCATGCTAATGTATTCCCAAGGTTGATAAGGAATAGGAAGAGGCATGTAAAGACCATGGGATTGAGCTTTTGACTTAGCTTTGCAACATGTAGAGCATCGGTTGGTGAAGCATGAGACGTCGTGGAACATCTTGGGCCAAAAATAGTTCTTGGAGAGCGTAGTGAATGTCTTGTCGTGTCCAAAGTGTCCCATGAGTCCGCCTCCATGAGCCTCTTGCAAAAGGAGCAAACGGAGAGAAGACTCGAGAATACAAAGTTTGTTAGCTCTCAAAGATAATCATCCTTGATGTAACATCGTTCCCAAGATGTATGCGTCAAACACTTGGCATAAGGAATAGCAAAAGTAGGATTGTGCGCATACAAGTATTTTATGTGCTCAAAGCCAATGACATTCAATTCAAGTTTAGTGACAAGCGTGCATATGCGGGAAAGAGCATCCGCCACAACATTTTCCTTACCTTTGATGTACTTGATGACATAAAGAAATGACTCAATAAATTCACTCCATTTAGCGTGATGCTTTTTCAACTTAGTTTGTCCTTTCAAGTACTTAAGCGTTTCATGATCGGTATGAATGATAAAATCATGAGGGCGAAGATAATGTTCCCATTCATGCAAAACTCGCACTAAAGCATATACCTCTTTGTCATAGATGGGGTAATTGAGTTGCACTCCGGAAAGTTTCTCACTAAAGTATGCTATGGGGCGCTTCTCTTGCGTTAACACACCTCCTATGCCATTACCACCAGCATCACAATGAATTTCAAAAGGTTTGTCAAAGTTGGGTAATGCAAGCTCGGGAGCATGAGTAAGCAAATTCTTAAGCTCTTTAAATGCGGTATCTTGGGATGGTCCCCAAACAAAAGGCGCATTTTTATTACTCAAAGAATGTAAAGGTGAAGCAATGGTGCTAAAATCCTTCACAAAGCGATGATAGAAACCTGCTAAACCAAGAAAACTACGCACTTGTTGCAAGTTAGTTGGTTGGGGCCAAGTTTTAATAGCATTGATCTTAGATTCATCGACATGAACACCCTTAGAAGACACAACAAAACCCAAGAAAACAAGATTATCAACACCAAAAAGGCATTTGTCCGTATTAGCATAAAGGCGCTCTTTTCTAAGGGTTTGCAACACGGTTCTAAGATGGGTGACATGATCTTGAGGGATTTGCGAAAGACAAGAATATCATCAAAATAGATCACAACAAATATACCAATATAGGGACGAAGAACAAAGTGCATGACTCATATGAAAGTATCGGGTTCTTCGGATAAACCCATTGGCATGACAAGCCATTCATATAAGCTAAATTTGGTCTTAAATGTGGTCTTCCATTCATCACCTTCTTGGATGCGTATTTGATAGTAGCCACTCTTAAGATCAATCTTAGAGAAAATGTCGGCTCCGCTAAGCTCATCAAGCATATCATCTAAGCATGGAATAGGGTAACGATATCTAACGGTGATAGCATTGATGGGATGGCAATAGGAAACCATGCGATAAGTACCGTCTTTCATTGGAACAAGTATGACCAGAACGACACAAGGACTCAAACATTCACGTACTTGACCGTTGTCAATGAGTTGTTGTACTTGCCGTTGGATCTCCTTAGTTTCCTCGAGGTTGACGCGGTAGGGAGCCTTGTTAGGTAGGGGTGCTCCGGAGATGAGGTCGATTTGGTGCTCAATGCCTCGTAGGGGAGGTAGACCCGGAGGTAGCTCATCGGGGAAAACATCTTGGAATTCCTGCAAAAGAGAAGACAACACTAAAGGTAGATCGTGAGAGGTGTTAGGTTTTGGTGCCTCGTCCTTGCACACGAGGACATAGTGCATAACAATTGATGGGTTCTCACACACTTCTCTCATCTCGCTTTTGGTGGAAAATAGGACTAAGTTCTTCTTGTTGCTCATCGTGAAGGCGCTCGATTTAGGCTTGTGGCGCTCGCTTTCTTTTGGGTGGGTCACTTTCTCACTCTTTTCTCCATGATGGGTGGCTTGCTTATCGGCGATCACTTGACTTGCAGACATAGGTCATAGCACGTACTCCTTCCCTTTCATCTTGAAGCTATAGTGATTGGTACGCCCGTTGTGAATGACACCTCGGTCAAATTGCCATGGTCGACCAAGAAGGAGGTGGCAAACGGACATCGGGATGACATCACACTCCAAGGTGTCTTCATATGCTCCAATTTTGAAGGAGACTTTGACCGTATACTCAACTTAGATAGTGCTGAAATCGCTTAGCCATTGGACCTTGTAGGGGTGCGAGTGCTTCATCTTGACCAATTGGAGTTTGGAGCATAGTTCTTCACTTTCCAAGTTGTGACAACTACCTCCATCAATGATGACCTTGATGGACCTTCCATTGATGTCGGCCTTGGTGTGGAAGATATGGCATCTTTGGTGTTCGTCTTGTTGATATTGAAGAGTCAAGACTTTGGAGACAACGAGAGCGTGGCCCGAATCCTCATCACAAAATACTTGATCAGCTTCGTCTTCGTTCACGCGTCGGTGCATGGCCACTTTCTCAAGGGCTTCCATATCCTCTTCATGTTGGGGAACGTAGTAATTTCAAAAAAATTCCTACGCACACGCAAGATCATGGTGATGCATAGCAACGAGAGGGAAGAGTGTTGTCCACGTACCCTCGTAGACCGAAAGCGGAAGCGTTAGAACAACGCGGTTGATGTAGTCGTATGTCTTCACGGCCTGACCGATCAAGCACCGAAACTACGGCACCTCCGAGTTCTAGCACACGTTCAGCTCGATGACGATCCCCGTACTCCGATCCAGCAGAATGTCGGGGAAGAGTTCCGTCAGCACGACGGTGTGGTGACGATCTTGATGTTCTACCATCGCAGGGCTTCGCCTAAGCACCGCTACAATATTATCGAGGAGGACTATGGTGGAGGGGGGCACCGCACACGGCTAAGAGATCAAGAGATCAATTGTTGTGTCTCCAAGGGGTGCCCCCCTCCCCGTATATAAAGGAGTGGAGGAGGGGGAGGGCCGGCCCTCTCTCTATGGCGCGCCCTAGGGGAGTCCTACTCCCACCGGGAGTAAGATTCCCCCTTTCCTAGTAGAACTAGGAGCCCTTCCAAGTAGGAGTAGGAGAGAAGGAAAGGGAAGGGAGAAGGAGAAGGAAGGAAGGGGGCACCCCCCTCCCTAGTCCAATTTGGACTAGTCCATGGGGAGGGGTGCAGCTACCCTTTGGGGCCTTTCTCTCCTTTCCCGTATGGCCCATTAAGGCCCAATACGAATTCCCATAACTCTCCGGTACTCCGAAAAATACCCGAATCACTCAGAACCTTTCCGATGTCCGAATATAGTCGTCCAATATATCGATCTTTACGTCTCGACCAGTTCGAGACTCCTCGTCATGTCCCCGATCTCATCCTGGACTCCGAACTCCTTCGGTACATCAAAACTCATAAACTCATAATATAACTATCATCGAAACCTTAAGCGTGCGGACCCTACGGGTTCGAGAACTATGTAGACATGACCGAGACACATTTCCGGTCAATAACCAATAGCGGAACCTGGATGCTCATATTGGATCCTACATATTCTACGAAGATCTTTTATCGGTCAAACCGCATAACAACATGCGTTGTTCCCTTTGTCATCAGTATGTTACTTGCCCGAGATTCGATCGTCGGTATCCCAATACCTAGTTCAATCTCATTACCGGCAAGTCTCTTTACTCGTTACGTAATGCAACATCCCGTAACTAACTCATCAGCTACATTGCTTGCAAGGCTTATAGTGATGTGCATTACCGAGAGGGCCCAGAGATACCTTTCCGACAATCAGAGTGACAAATCCTAATCTCGAAATACGCCAACCCAACATGTACCTTTGGAGACACCTATAGACCTCCTTTATAATCACCCAGTTATGTTGTGACGTTTGGTAGCACACAAAGTGTTCCTTCGACAAACGGGAGTTGCATAATCTCATAGTTGTAGGAACATGTATAAGTCATGAAGAAAGCAATAGCAACATACTAAACGATCAAGTGCTAAGCTAACGGAATGGGTCATGTCAATCACATCATTCTCCTAATTATGTGATCCCGTTAATCAAATGACAATTCATGTCTATGGTTAGGAAACATAACCATCTTTGATTAATGAGCTAGTCAAGTAGAGGCATACTAGTGACATTAAGTTTGTCTATGTATTCACACATGTATCATGTTTCCGGTTAATACAATTCTAGCATGAATAATAAATATTTATCATGATATAAGGAAATAAATAATAGCTTTATTATTGCCTCTTGGGCATATTTCCTTCAGTCTCCCACTTGCACTAGAGTCAATAATCTAGTTCACATCGCCATGTGATTTAACACCAATATTCATATCTGTATATGATTAACACCCATAGTTCACATCGTCATGTGACCAACACCCAAAGGGTTTACTAGAGTCAATAATCTAGTTCACATTGCTATGTGATTAATACCCCAAGAGTACTAAGGTGTGATCATGTATTGCTCGTGAGAGAAGTTTAGTCAATGGGTCTGTGATATTCAGAGCCGTATGTATTTTGCAAACTATTCTATGTCTATAATGCTCTGTACGGAGCTACTCTAGCTAATTGCTCCCACTTCCAATATGTATCCAGATTGAGACTTAGAGTCATCTGGATCAGTGTCAAAATTTGCATCGACGTAACCCTTTACGATGAACCTTTTGTCACCTCCATAATCGAGAAACATACCCTTATTCCACTAAGGATAATTTTGACCAATGTCCAGTGATCTACTCTTAGATCACTATTGTACTCCCTTGCCAAATCAGGGCAGAGTATACAATAGGTCTGATCCATAGCATGGCATACTTTTATAGAACCTATGACTGAGGCATAGGGAATGAATTTCATTCTCTTTCTATTTTCTGTCGTGGTCGGGATTTGAGTCTTACTCAATTTCACACCTTTGCAACACAGGCATGAACTCTTTCTTTGACTGTTCCATTTTGAATTACTTCAAAATCTCATCAAGGTATGTACTCATTGAACAAATCTTATCAAGCGTCTTGATCTATCTCAATAGATCTTGATGCTCAATATGTAAGTAGCTTTACTAAGGTCTTTCTTTTAAAGAACTCCTTTCAAACACTTCTTTATGCTTTCCAGAAAAAATTTACATCATTTCTGATCAACAATATGTCACTCACATATACTTATCAGAAAGGCTGTAGTGCTCCCACTCACTTTATTGTAAATACGGGCTTTCACTTCAAGTCCGTATAAAACTATATGCTTTGATCAACTTATCAAAGAGTATATTCCAACTCCGAGATGCTTGCACCAGTCCATAGATGGATTGCTGGAGCTTGCACAATTTTCTTAGCACCTTTAGGATTGACAAAATCTTCTGGTTGCATCATATACAACTCTTCTTTAAGAAAACCGTTAAGGAATGTAGTTTTGACATCCATTTGCCAGATTTCATAAAATGTGGCAATTGCTAACATGATTTGGACAGACTTAAGCATCGATACGAGTGAGAAAATCTCATCGTATTCAACACTTTGAATTGTCGAAAAACTTTTGCGACAAGTCGAGCTTTGTAGATAGTAACACTACTATCAACGTCTGTCTTCCTCTTGAAGATCCATTTATTTTCTATGGCTTGCCGATCATCGGGCAAGTCCACCAAAGTCCACACTTTGTTCTCATACATGGATCATATCTCAGATTTCATGGCCTCGAGCCATTTTGCAGAATCTGGGCTCATCATCGCTTCCTCATAGTTCGTAGGTTTATCATGGTCTAGTAACATGACTTCCAGAATAGGAATACCGTACCACTCTGGTGCGGACCGTACTCTGGAAGACCTACAAGGTTCTGTAGTAACTTGATCTAAAGTTTCATGATCATCATCATTAGTTTCCTCACTAATTGGTGCAGAAATCACTGGAACTAATTTCTGTGATGAACTACTTTCCAATTCGAGAGAAGGTACAATTACCTTAACAAGCTCTACTTTCCTCCCACTCACTTCTTTCGAGAGAAACTCCTTCTCTAGAAAGGATTCATCTTAGCAACGAATATCTTGCTTTTGGATCTGTGATAGAAGGTGTACCCAACAGTTTCCTTTGGGTATTCTATGAAGACGCACTTCTCCGATTTGGTTTTGAGCTTATCAGGTTGAAACTTTTTCACATAAGCATTGCAACTTCAAACTTTAAGAAACGACAGCTTAGGTTTATTGCTAAACCATAGTTCATACGGTGTCGTCTCAACGGATTTAGGTGGTGCCCTATTTAACGTGAATGCAGCTATCTCTAATGCATAACCCCAAAACGATATTGGTAAATCGGTAAGAGACATCATTGATCGCACCATATCAAATAAAGTGCGGTTATGACATTCGGACACACTGTTACGCTGTGGTGTTCCAAGTGGCATGAGTTTGTGAAACTATTCCACATTATTTTAACTGAAGGACAAACTCGTAACTCAAATATTCATCTCATCGCAGAAACTTTATTTTCTTGTTATGATGATTTTCCACTTCACTCTGAAATTCTTTGAACCTTTCAACTATTTCAGACTTATGTTTCATCAAGTAGATATACCCATATCTGCTCAAATCATGTGTGAAGGTGAGAAAATAACGATACCCGCCATGTGCCTTAATACTCATTGGTCTGCATACATCAGTATGTATTATTTCCAACAAGTCAGTAGCTCGTTCCATTGTTCTGGAGAACGGAGTTTTAGTCATCTTGCCCAAAAGGCACGGTTCGCAAGCATCAAATGATTCATAACCAAGTGATTCCGAAAATCCATCTTTTATGGAGTTTCTTCATGTGCTTTACATCGATATGACCCAAACGACAGTGCCATAAATAAATTGCACTATCATTATTAACTTTGCATCCTTTGGCATCAATATTATGAATATGTGTATTACTATGATCGAGATGCAACAAACTATTTTCATTGGGTGTATGACCATTGAAGGTTTTATTCATGTAAACAGAACAACAATTATTCTCTGACTTTAAATGAATAACCGTATTGCAATAAACATGATCAAATCATATTCATGCTCAACGCAAACGCAAAATAACATTTATTTAGGTTTAACACTAATCCCGAAAGTATAGGAAGTGTGTGATGATGATCATATCAATCTTGAAATTATTTCCAACACTCATAGTCACTTCCCCTCAACTAGTCTACGTTTATTATGTAACTCCTGTTTCGAGTTACTAATCTTAGCAACCGAACAAGTATCAAATATTCAGGGGCTACTATCTCTACTCCTAATGCAGCAGTTGGTAGTCTCGCCGGTTAATTTTCGTCCCACCACTTTCGTCCGGGTTTTTTCGTAGGTTAACCGATGCAGCGCCACCCCAATCTCCCCACTCCGCCGCCGCCGCCCCTCGCCTTCCACTATCACCCGCTCAGCCACCTCCACCCTCCTCTACATCAACGGAGGAACGGTCACACCTGGCGCGCCGCCTCGAGGCCGCGCTCGAGCAGGTGAGGAGGGAGTCGGTGCGGCAGGGCGCGGCGCTGGACGAGCTGAGGCGGCGGCTCGAGCGGCGGCGGGCGCGCGCGGACGAGCTCCTCGTCGCCAGGCGGAGGGCCGCCGAGGGCGTCGAGCGCCGCAAGGAGCAGATGCAGGCGCAGATCGAGCGGGTGCTGCCGCTCTCCAGGGCCCTCGCCGCCGCGCACCGGCAAGTGCAGGTACCTGCCTGCCCGCCCGTTTCTTCCTCTCAACGCGAGACTGGAATGCTTTGGCTATTGTGGCTGCGTGCATTTGGTCCAATAGCATCTGTGTATGTGTTGTGCTGTGTGCGTATGTGCTCTGCGTTAGTGATGGGATGGGCGTGCTCTGTGTGTGGCTTGCTAGCTTAGCTTGTGTGCGTGCGTGCGTGCTCTCCGCCCATTGATGCTTGTATGAACTCAGCGTGTTTGTGTGTGCTGCTTGCTGCTTGCTGGCTGCCGATGGATGCTTGTTGCATGTGCATGCATGTGTGGTGTTTGCTGGATCAAGCAACAATGACACATGTTGTTTTCTAATTTTGGTGCCTGAATATATCATGCGAACAGGAGGCATTAGAGACAACTTATTGAGATGTACTCCCTCTCATGGGAGTAATAACCAAGTACCACTAAAGAGACAAAAATACGTATTATTATGCAATAGCTAATTTCCTTAGCATGTACTCCCTCCGTCCGAAAATACTTGTCATCAAAATAAATAAAAAAGGATATATCTAGATGTATTTTAGTTCTAGATACATCCTTTTTTGTCCATTTTGATGACAGGTATTTTTGGACGGAGGGAGTACTGTTTATAGACAACCATTGCCTGGTTATGCGCTTCTTTTCTATTGGTTGATTATGGACTACATCACTCACTTCTAAATTACAAATTGGATATCATGTTCAACATAAGATCCCATGTTCAAATTTATAGGTGGTTCATCCACTTTTTAATGTTAATTGGTGATAAGAGCAGCCTCACAGTTCAAGACATATCATATAATTATTCTATATGAACTACCCTAAGACTAATCATATGTACACTTGTAGGGGCGGCTAGCTTTGCTGATGCATATGCCGACATGATAAACAAGATATGCATGCATATTTTAATTTTATTTGGAGATAAGATAAATATGCGATACTAATTGTTAAGTCGAGGAAGCATGTGATTTCGATGTTGATACTGATTCTCAAGAAGGTGTGTAGGTTATCCTTGATACTGTTTTTTTTTCTACATTGTCGCATGCTTGAAAAACAATCCTTGCGTTTAGCCAATAGTGTGTAGGTTCTCCTCGATACTGATTCTCATACTTGCAGTGTTGGATACTTTGCTTAACTCGAAAGTGGAACATGAAACACTGATGCAGGTTTCATGATGGAACTGGAAAGGCCCTTCTGAAGGTATGAGAACATCTACAAACCAATATTCTGCAATAGTATATACTCGTTGATGTGTTGGGGATGATGAGATTTTTGGAACCAACAGTTTCTGAGCTAACATCGAAACATAAGATGTATATCTCACGCTGGACCATTAAAAATATTAGATTTCCCTACATTTCTGTCATCGAACATCATCAGAACTACTATTTCAAATTTGGCATTTGGTGCTATGTTCTGCACCATATCAGAACTATTTCCCTATGTTCTGCATTTGAAAACTACTAGCAAAGGTCCCGTGCATTGCAACGGGAGAGAAAACATAACACACGCTCTTAAAGCAACAACCATCACTCAAGACTACAATAGGTTCATCTTCTTTATTTTTGCGAGGCATCATATTTGTGTTGCCGCTTATCCTCCTTCGCACCCTCGCCGGTGATGGCCTCGGTGTTCACACAGAACAAAGAAAAACGTGTTTGAATATGGTTAATCCTAAGGCGTCTTTCTCTCCCTCTCTCCTCCCTCTCTCTCCCGCTTTCTCTCCCTCTCGCGATGAGAAATCTGTTTTTTTTCTACGACATTTTTCAGAGGTATGCATGTGTAGTTATTGATGTTTTCTTTTCCCTATATTGTTATAGTGGGGTGTTTATTTGCAATCCGGATCGCCGCCGACACGAAAGGAAAACGGATCTTACGCTATAAATTATAAATTTGCTCCCAAAACAATATTTTAAAAATATTTAACAGGTAAAATTAACATCATATTTAGATTCCACATATTTTTCTAATAAAATTTCATATATAATGTGTTAAAATTGAAGTTACGGTTTAAAAGATACGGATAATTTAGAAAATCATTTGTTTGACTTAAATATATTCCAAAATAATACTTAAAAATACTTAACAGGTAAAAATAATCTCATATTCATATTCTACATATTTTTCTAATCAAATTTTATATATAACATGTTCAAATCGGAGTTACGGTTTAAAAGATATGGATGATTTAAAAAACATTGTTTGACTTAAATATGATCCGCAGATGAATTACCTGAAACATCAGGATTTTTTTGAAAAATGTAAAATAACAGTTCGGATTGTCTTAAAACAGGACTGTGGGTTGAATTCTCTGAAATAGAGGGACTTTTCTGAAAAATACCATGACGGACGAAAGAAACCCAAATTGCTTTATTATTAGGTAAAGATATAAAGCCAATTAACTATGAACACACCCTTGGAATAAATGTGAGAGGAGAATCTGCGGTCTTACCGGAAAAAAATGAAACATTAGCTAGGATTTGTTGGTTAGATTCATGTTGCTCCATCCATTTACTATCAGTTCCTTCCATATATTGCTTCCATCAGAACATGTTGACCTGATTGTCCATGGTTACACTCATCTTCAAATGGCACAACATGTTTTGCTGCCACATCTTCTCTTACCATACGATGAATAGGTACTATGTTCCATCCCTCTCTTATTTCACACTGCATTAACAATGTTTTTTCAATGTGTCAATTTGCCTAACTATGCCTTATTGATTACTGATTTTGTTACTAATGTGTACACAAACCCTGCCTAATTAATTTAGTCCACTATATCTAACCATATGAAGTGTGAAAGTTGATTCTGACTACTTGCCTGGTGGTGTGGTACATTACCTCTTTTTTTAAATTATGAGAGCGGAACGATAGCATTGGCGTGGACGACTCGGAGCTCAACCCCGTCAAGGGTCGCGAGCAGGAGCGGCTTTCTTTTCCACACAAAGATGACCAAGGTCCAAGGGCGCCGTCGGCCACTTTGTCATTGTCGTCGAAGAGTCCAAGCTTGTCCCTGCATCGGTTGCATTGGTGCCGATCAGGTGCTAATCTGAATCCTTGTCCAATTGCAAGTGGCCTATAAAAAACCCTGGGTTGAGTGCACATTACCATCACACTGCCATGTAATTTTTGTTGGTACACAATCATGTTGCTGCAGTTCTATTTATAGACTTTTTGGCCATTTTGTCTTTGTGTTTGTCCATGGTCGGATCATGTTTTTAAGCTTGATTGTTATGAGTCAGTAAGGTGAGAATGAGCGGTAATGGTTTAACTAATCATACATCATGTTTTTAGTATCATAATTTATTTATGCTAATTCTTTCAACATTATTGCCGTTGATGATTCTAAAAGGTAAAGAGAAATGTTAAAGAATTCATCTTCTGCTATGGCACGCAACCCCGCCGGCTCCGTGGATGTCTACGCAGTCATCATCCTTAACAGTTGTCTAGCGCCACTACCCTGCAGCTTCTGTGACCTCTGTTGGCCTCATCAGGGTTCCTTCACCCTCCAGCTGCTCACGTGCTTATCTGTTCGCCGCAGGTCCAGGTCTGCGCGGTTGGGGCGTCAATCACGTGTTCAACGGCATGTCAGAGCAACTCTCTGGCCAGAACCCTGACTATGTGCGCTTCAGGTAATGCAATCCACTAGATATGTATGTTCACGTTTGTCAGTTGGATTACACTAGGAGCAGGGGATGTGCACAAGAATTTTCCTGCCCATGTGGCTGCCGGTCTTCTGGATTGGTTTGGCTGCTATAAAAAAATGTAGAACCAGTTCCACCAAAATCGATACTAGGCTACTAGCTGTACCATTGTCTTTGTCAATTTTGTACCTGCCATAGTAAGATGACCCCTATTCTTAAGAATACATAATAGATGATATTGTAGTGTTATGAGATTAGCTTCTACTTCTTTCCATTGATTGCTACAGATTTTGGGAGAACACTATTGTCCACGTTATATCATATACTTCCAAATTATAAAGCGTTCTTGTTGTATGTAAGTTACCTATTATCCACAGAATACAAGTAATGGTTCAGAACTACAGAGAAAAGTCTAAGATATTCATCGTTATTTCTCCAGTAAGATACCCCCCTTCGTTAATACTGCCCTATTCCTTTTCCCTTTTTCACGAAAGTGGAAGGAGTGATGAAGAACTGAAACATAGTAACAATGGGCGTTTTTTATAGGAACAAACTGAAGAATTTGACATTAACATAATTGTAGTACTAATTCAGGTGTCCCTGGTTTTATTACCACTAGAACATGTTGACCTAATTGTCCATGGTTACACTCATTTTCAAATGGCACAACTTGTCTTGCTGCCACATCTTCAAAATCGTTAATAGGCTACGTACTAGCAGTACCATTGTATTTGTCAGTTTTGTACCTAGCAAAGTAAGATGGCCCCTATTCTTAAGAATACATACCTGAGAATATTGTAGTGTTAGGAGATTAGCTTTTACTTTTTTCCATTGATTGCTACAGATTTTGAGAGAACATTGTTGTCCACGTTATATCGTATACTTCCAAATTATAAAGAGTTCTTGTTATATGTAAGTTCCCTATTATCCACACAATCCAAGCAGTGGTTCAGGACTACAGAGAAAGGAAGCACCAATAACTTGTTTTTTCATTTCTTTTTGGTGATAAAACTGGATTTTTCTTTTCTATGATCATGTGTCGATGCCTTTGTCTCTATCAAATATTAGGGGTAATGGATTTTCCTGTGCTGGATCAACATGCAGATCCTGCCCATCTTGAAGTCATAAATCCAGTGAAGTCAATTTCAGTATATTTAGGACATAGCCAGTAGCTTAGCAATTTCCACGAGTATGTTTTGTTTACAATAGAGTTGTGTGCAAAATGTATATGCTACATTATGCATGATGCTCTCTTTTATCAAAGTATATCCATGTGTCTATTTTGTCATCCCGTTGCAATGCACAGGGGCCTTCGATTTGATTCAGTTTTATGTTCTACTACAAATAGGGAAATGTGGACGCTGGATATCCATTTCTTAGGTGTCAATCTGGTACTTAGGATGTATAGCCTAGGCACGTAATCTGATTTATAGCCTAGGCACTTTTCTTTAAGCATAGTTACCTATTCAATGGTGACCAAACAATATGTGTCTTACCACTATTTGAGATGGTCCCTTAAACTGCCCGCAGTAGCTGACCAATTACCACCAATGTTGTTTTTGCATGTATGAGGCCATAAGTCATATCCCCAAATTATTGTGGTTGTGATTTATCATTGACACAGTATGTGTAGAAACTTTTTTGGTCTAAATGAGAAGAACAAAAGTGTCGGGGATGTTTTTTTACCGTTTCTTTTACCTAGCTTCTGATTTCTATTATCAGAAACACATTTTTTGGACCTACGGGAAAAGATCTGTAAATAGAGGATTTGCCGAAGCTTTTTAAGTCCCCGATGCATACTAAATACAGTAGTGTTTATGCATGATAACAATCTGGAAAATTGCTCCAAAATAGCACTTAAAACATGTAAAAGAAGAAAAAAATCCATTCTGAATTCTAAAATCATCCTTCAATGTATGCAGCAAAAGGCTTCCTTTATGATCTGATTAAAATCGCGGGACTTAACATGACGCATGCAAGGATATACTAAAACTATCACACCGAAGGCGAGGATCCTTGATCTCCACCATAGCGATGAAGCCAGTGTCGGAGTCGCCGTCTTCGCCAAGGATAGTCACAATGACGGAAAGGTATAATAACAAAGTAATTATTTTAGAACATAATTTTGATGATTTTTAGTTATATTGGATAATATTTAGTCGTTTCACTACCAATATAGAAAACTGGTACCAGTTGTACGTTTCCAGCCATGTCTATTTTAATTGCTATTATTTTTGTAGAACAGATCCATGGAAGCAAGAAGAGGGAGGACAACATACTTTAGGACCGTGGTGCGAGTATTAAAGGAATGTATAAATACATGGGCAATATGTTGCTATTTCATGACGTATGTGCTTATTAATTGAAACATTCTGATATATTATGTGCACCTTTTAAGTTTTATTATTAGTTTCCATGCTATACTGTGTTGATGTCTCATGATTTAATTAATCTTGCTTTGAGCTATATATTATTGTTTTGGCACCACTGTTGTTGAATATGTGATAGTGAAAAGTTATATTGTGTCTTCCCTTGATTTTGTTATTTCTTTTCAATTGAGAGAAACAAAGGTACAAGGGAAATTATATTATGTCTTCTCCTGATATCGTGTTTGATGCTGCTTCTAGAGTCTGGCCACACCGCCTGTTCACATAAATCATCATATTGGTAGCCTGGAATATTTGGAAACAAAGAAATAGATGCTACTTTTAGGGTATGAAGCCTTCTGTTCAGGACTGGCTCAGGATGTTCAAAGATGATCTAAGGCTTCTCATGCATAGGGTTATCCCTGACTTTTCTGTTTTTTAGATTTACATACTATCTTTATGTGTGTTTTGTTACTGTTTCTCTTTTGTTCTAGGTCTACTTTCACCATGTAAATATTTGTACACTGTGCAACTTATATATATATACTAGGCAAAGAAAAGAAGGAGCTTCTCCTGCTGTTTTCTCTATTAAAAAATATTTATCTCAAAGTACACTAGAAATGTATAGAAACCCAAAAGCGCTACTTGCTCTGTTCATGAAATACATATCTTGTAACCATAGTGTGGGATATGCATGGGTTTAACCCACTCAACTATATCGAAGACTTGAAATTTTTCTTCTCCCATTCCAATTCACAGGCTGCAAGCCGAGGTTGGCTTTTCCTTATTTCTATGAGGTGTCGTAGTTCTTCTATTTTAATTAACCGCATTATCATAAATACAAAGAATCTCATCTGCTTTAGGTGCGTATCAAAGAAAGAAGCATGTGATACGATTCTAGCTATTTTTCTTTGCAAGGGTGATTTTAATCCTGAGGTAGGAGGGTTCATACAAGTGAAACTATCATCTCTCATGCTATGCTTAGAAAATAAAAATGAGAGCAATTAGCAATTATTAATGTATAACATTGCAAAATTGTATGGAAAATTTATTTATTTTGTCAGAACTTTTAGGTGGGTGTGGATGGAGAATGTTGGAAGACATTCAAAGGTAGGATGATGGGAATGCCTATGGCAATTTGGCAAACTTGGAGAAAACGGATGTGATTTTGAGTTAATGTAGAGCTGAAGGCAAGCTGCTCGTATTCATCTGTTTGGCCAGGAGTTAGGGATGATGGGACTCAACAATTTGATAGATTTGGAGTGAACACAGATTTGGAGTAGGGTGACAACATAGGAAAGTTTTATTTTTGAGACAAACATAGGAAAGTAATAACATAATGTTTGAAGAGATGAGTTGAGGGGCTCATGATAGATTCATTTGTTGGCCCGTGGCAACGCACGGGCGTTTTACTAGTAAACACTAGTAAGGCACATATCAATAACCTGTATATCAAATATACTCTTGTTCACTTTGCCATCCTTCTTATCCACCAAATATTCAGGGCATTTCCGCTTCCAGTGATCATTTCCTTTGCAGTGTAAGCACTCAGTTTCAGGCTTTTGTCCAGCTTTGAGCTTCTTCGCGGAAGTGACAACTTGCTTGCCACTCTACTTGAAGTTTCCCTTTCTTTCCCTTTGCCCTTTTCTAGAAACTAGTGGTCTTGTCAATCATCAACACTTGATGCTCTTTCTTGATTTCTACCTTCGTCGATTTCAACATCACGAAGAGCTCGGGAATCGTTTTCGTCATCCCTTGCATACTATAGTTCATCACTAAGTTCTAGTAACTTGGTGATGGTGACTAGAGAACTCTATCAATCACTATCTTATCTAGAAGATTAACTCCCACTTGATTCAAGCGATTGTAGTACCCAGACAATCTGAGCACATGCTCACTAGTTGAGCAATTCTCTTCCATCTTTTAGCTATAGAACTTGTTGGAGATTTCATATCTCTTAACTCGGGTATTTGCTTCAAATATTAACTTCAACTCCTGGAACATCTTATATGGTCCATGATGTTCAAAACGTCTGTTAAGCATGGTGCACTAAACTATCAAGTAGTCATCATTTTGAGCTAGCCAAACGTTCATAACGTCTGCATCTGCTCCTGCAATAGGTCCATCACCAAGCGGTGCATCAAGGACATAATTCTTCTGTGCAGCAATGAGGACAATCCTCAGATCACGGATCCAATCCGCATCATTGCTACTAACATTTTTCAACACAGTTTTCTCTAGGAACATATCAAAATAAACATATGAAAGCAACAACACGAGCTATTGATCTACAACATAATTTGCAAAATACTACCAGGACTAAGTTCATGATAAATTTAAGTTCAATTAATCATATTACTAAAGAACTCCCACTTAGACAGACATCTCTCTAGTCATCTAACTGATCACGTGATCCAAATCAACTAAACCATGTCCGATCATCACGTGAGATGGAGTAGTTTTCAATGGTGAACATCACTATGTCGATCATATCTACTATATGATTCATGTTCGACCTTTTGGTCTCCGTGTTCCGAGGCCATATCTGTATATGCTAGGCTCGTCAAGTTTAACCTGAGTATTCTGCGTGTGTAACTGTTTTGGACCCGTTGTATTTGAAAGTAGAGCCTATCACACCCGATCATCACATGGTGTCTCAGCACGAAGAACTTTGCAATGGTGCATACTCAGGGAGAACACTTCTTGATAATTAGTGAGAGATCATCTTAAAATGCTACCGTCAATCAAAGCAAGATAAGATGCATAAAGGATAAACATCACATGCAATCAATATAAGTGATATGATATGGCCATCATCATCTTGTGCTTGTGATCTCCATCTTCGAAGCACCATCGTGATCACCATCGTCACCGGCACGACACCTTGATCTCCATCGTAGCATCGTTGTCGTTTCGCCATCTATTGCTTCTACGACTATCGCTACCGCTTAGTGATAAAGTAAAGCAATTACAGGGCGCTTGCATTTCATACAATAAAGCGACAAGCATATGGCTCCTGCCAGTTGCCGATAACTCGGTTACAAAACATGATCATCTCATACAATAAAATATAGCATCACGTCTTGACCATATCACATCACAACATGCCCTGCAAAAACAAGTTAGACGTCCTCTACTTTGTTGTTGCAAATTTTACGTGGCTGCTACGGGCTGAGCAAGAACTGTTCTTACCTACACATCAAAACCACAACGATAGTTCGTCAAGTTAGTGTTGTTTTAACCTTCTCAAGGACCGGGCGTAGCCACACTCGGTTCAACTAAAGTTGGAGAAACTGACACCCGCTAGCCACCTATGTGCAAAGCACGTTGGTAGAACCAGTCTCGCATAAGCATACGCGTAATGTCGGTCCGGGCCGCTTCATCCAACAATACCGCCGAACCAAAGTATGACATGCTGGTAAGCAGTATGACTTGTATCGCCCACAACTCACTTGTGTTCTACTCGTGCATATAACATCTACGCATAAAACCTGGCTCGGATGCCACTGTTGGGGAACGTAGTAATTTCAAAAAATTCCTACGCACACGCAAGATCATGGTGATGCATAGCAACGAGAGGGAAGAGTGTTGTCCACGTACCCTCGTAGATCGAAAGCAGAAGCGTTAGAAACACGCGGTTGATGTAGTAGGGCTTCGCCCGACCGATCAAGCACCGAAACTACGGCACCTCCGAGTTCTAGCACACGTTCAGCTCAATGACGATCCCCGTACTCCGATCCAGCAGAATGTCAGAGAAGAGTTCCGTCAGCACGACGGCATGGTGACGATCTTGAAGTTCTACCATCGTAGGGCTTCGCCTAAGCACCGCTACAATATTATCGAGGAGGACTATGGTGGAGGGGGGCACCGCACACGGCTAAGAGATCAAGATATCAATTGTTGAGTCTCCAAGGGGTGCCCTGTCGGTGTCAAATCTGGCATATCTTGTAGTAGGGGTCCTAAGCTAGGCGTCTTGGAACGATGGTAACATGGACACGGGATTTTACCCAGGTTCGGGCCCTCTTGATGGAGGTAAAACCCTACGTCCTGCTTTTGATTGTATTCATATGGGGTATAGTACAGAGTACATGTATCTACTACGAGATAGTAGTAATGAATATGAGATTGTCAATTGACTAGCCTGGCCTCTGTTTATATAAGACACCGGAGGCCTAGGGTTTAGGAGAGTCCTTGTCTTGGGCGCCAAGTCTTGTGGAGTCTTCCTTGTATGCGGTAGGGGTTGTCCGAACTGGCCCATGAGTATACGGCCATGGGGGTCCTCGGCCCAATCCAACTGATCGGGAGACGACATGGTGAGTACCCCCTAGTCCAGGACACCGTCAGTAGCCCCCTGAATCGGTCTTCAAGTTGGGGACGCTCCTCGATTCTTCCAAACTGTTCCTCACCTTCGGTCATCAGTCTTGAAAACTGGTTCAACAAATCTTTCCATCTTCGATCTTGAGGATCGCCAAAGTGAATCCGAAGAGTTTATACGTCGGGTATCTGAGGAGCCCCTTTAAGTTTTCGGCCTTTATCAATGCCTTGTTATTTTTATGCCACACCTCGGGTTTGAACTTGTTCCCGGGAGGCAGTGTCCTCTTGTGTCCAAGCTCCAACGCCGGACTGCATTCGAGGTATCTTTTGCAGCCGAGCACCAACGCCGGACCGCTTCCGAGCTCCAACACTGGAATGTGTCCAAGCTCCAATGCCGGACTATGTCCAAGCTCCAACGCCGGACTATGTCCGAGGTGTCATAGATCACCTTGGTTCAAAAAAGTTGAAGGAGTTTAGCCGAGCTTAATGCCGGAAATGCCCTCTACGGAGCTAGCCACTGGCGTCCGAGCTTTATGCCGGACTGCTTCCGGGGTGTCTATTGTAGTCGAGCACCAACGCCGGACTGTATCCGAGGTGGTGCACCACCTTGGCCATGGGCTGATTTTTATGAATTTAATTCCAAATTATGCAACGTAATCTCTGCCGAGATGTATAGCCAGTAGCCCTCAAGGTGCGTGTTGGCCTAATATCTGGGATGCACCTGAAGGAAAAAATCAAACCGCTAACCCTAGTAGCTCCCGAGACTCAGGTCGATTCATAAAATCAGCCTGAGGATCCATTCCCAGCTCGGCAGCATAATTATGAATAAAAACGCGGTGTGCAAAGTCCTCGAGACTCAGGTTGGGTGTGGCCGACCAACCTAAGGATAATAATCTCCTCGAAAACTATATTGTGCTTTAAATTTTCTGCATTGGATTGTCAATGCAGTAGCCCCCGAGACACTGGTCGGGTGGCAACACCAGATCAGGGGATCGATGTACCCCTTTAATATTTGTAAATAATAAGCCCGAAGCCCAGTAGCCCCCGAGCCTTAATGCGGGCACGGGAGGCCGAATTAAGGATCGATATCCATAGTAAAATCATAAATTATGTGTAATGACGCTATGTATCCAAGTACTTTACATCATTAATGCTCGGATCCGCATTGTACAAAACTTTGTTGACCGACCATCAGCTTCAACCTCCTCGGCCAGTAGCCAAGGAGTATTTGTCCTACTTTATAAAGCCTTTATGAGGGCAAAGATTTACGGCAAACAAGGCAATCCAGCCATATGGTTTTATAAACAAAGGTACACAGAGAGGCGTGTTATATTATTGTTTAACATAAGGAAGTGGTTAACACTGCAGCCAATGTGATGAACGACCCGTCATTTAACATAGTCATCGGATCGCTGACCAGTTCACGCTTATTGTGAAAGTAAATTTTCGGCTTTCTCCACCGAGGTGCTTAACCATGCGAGCTGGAAACATAATCGCAGTGGTTCTCCTTTTGCACACCTAACCGAACAAAGCGAAATATAGGAGGCAAGCACAGGAGCCGGGCAACCCAACTATTGACCGAAGACACAATTCGAAACTGATGCATATATAGCAATATCCGAGAAGTTTTGCCAAATCTCTGAAGGTGTCCGGTGTTGCACTGCGAAACTTATGCGGAAAACACACAAATGGTTGAAAAGTGCCATAGGCTTGGAAAACCAAAAAAGTCAGGAAAAACTCGACGTCCGAACTAGATCAATTGTTCGGTGCCAATCAGTAAATTGGTCTTAGAGAAAAAAATTGTGCTTCTGTCGTTCTATAACATGACACATCCTATCTCAAGACTTCTAGCGGGTCAGCCTACGGCTTCAAACTCCTATCCTGAAGGCGGAGTACTCCTCATTAGGCCAGTTTAGCAAACTTTAGCGGCTTTGAGAGAGAAATTAGGCTCCCCGGCTATTGATCGCACACTCGCGTCGAAAAAAGAAGTGATAGAAAAAAGACTTTGCAACGACTAAGAAGAAGAACACCTATTATAAAACAGCTCACATAAATTTAAGAGCCCCCGAGTGACTTGGGTAAAAGAATTTTACATATAATGATTGTATGTACCGAAGTACTTATATCATATCTGTGTTCACCCGACCTTTATACGCGTCTTAACCGACCGTCGGCTTCTCCCTCTTCGGTCAAGGACCGAAAAGTGTTATGTACTCCCCTTGTCGAGAATATTGACGGTGTTTCCGATAACCAGGCAATCAGGCCATAAGGCTGTAACAGACAAAGCGCGCTCAGGGAACTTATGCTATATTACCAACGAAGTGTAAGAAGCATCTTCGAAGAAAATAGTACCCCCACCGGTACCTTTCTTCGGTTGCTCACTATGAGACTTGTGCAATAGAGTTTTTGTACTCATGAGTTCCGTTGTGTACCAACCATTATTGAAAACAGTAAGAGCGCTAGCTTTCGGCTTCACCCAGTCTGAGGTCCGGCTCGGGTGACCCGATCGTGACAATCGCAAAGGTGCTCCCTTTACTCCCTAGCCGAACAATCGGAAACGTAGGGGTAAACACAGGAGTAAGGCAACCCAGCTTCCAAATCACTTAGGTCAATATGATGCATATTGTGGCGTAATACACGAACAAGGAACGGAGCCGTACAAGTATAAACATATGCAAGAGGAAAAGCTCCAGCAAGGGAGCCCCCAAGTAAACGGGGTATTTGAATTTGTGTGCCACAAACAAAGTTATGATAGGAAATTTTTTCGCAAACAACTTTTTGCCAAAAAAAGTGTAATGCTTGGTTGGACTGAACAAAATTTAACAATTTAGAACTTTGAGCATGAAAGCGATTTAGCTGGTTAATATGTTCGGCATTGGTGACAAGGTCCGGACTTATGGCGGGACGAAGACATAGTCCCCGGCCTGGCCGAGGTCCCAGCCCCCAGGCCGGTTTTGAAGTGTGCGAGAAAAGAGCTCGACTTGACGAAGTGGTGAAGCGGGCAGCACGCCCAGGCGATAGCGCGGCCCGGTCTGAACCAATCGCCTGCGCATATAAAATAGTGCAAGCCAAAAATAATAATAATAATAAATTGCATAACTAATTTATGCAAAGTGAATAATCTGGTAAATATGGCCTGAGCGACGAGGCCGTGGCGGAGCAGAGATGTGGACGCATGTCGGAATTCACGGAATGACAATGTCGTCTGCTTGGCGCGGTGATGGCGCGATCTGTAGCATGGGCACACTATGTCACTAGCCAATCTGTACACAAAACATAGTGCAACCCAGTGTAATAATTCCTTCAAGCAAATCAATCTAAATTGGCTAAAATAAATAGGATAGATATCACCTGGAAATTTGTTCAGCGGCATGAAAATCCAAAGCAAAACCATCTGGACGTCCACGGATTTGCGTCTACTAAGTGGACACCAGCCGAACTAGTAATAGTGCATGCACATGCACGTATTTGATCTTTGGAGAGTCAACCAATATATGAGGTTGTAGTAGTCCTTGAGCCCTTGTTTGCTTGGTTCAATCTTATGCATAGGCAAGTAGGACAGTACTTCCAATAATAGAAAATCAATTAGCAATAGCTTTATCAAATCAGATCATAAAAAAAGGAATAAGACATGTACTACTAGTACTTGACTTCCCTTTTCTTTGATGAGTGTGGTGTCTTGTGCACTCCGCGGACATTGTCCACGTGTGTCCTTGGCTGGGACGCTGCCATTTGGACTGCATTTTTTTCCTTGCCGCCGATCTAGAAGCTCATCAGCCGCCCCACAGAAATTTTACCGAGCTTGAGTTCTGCAAAACAAAAAAATTGCACGAGCCCGTAGCAACGATTCTAGAACAAAATCGTCTCATGCTAGATGAGTATAATAGAAAATATAACACCTGGTTTAGAGTCGGTTGAAGATTCTGTCGCACCACAGCAATACCCCGCATGAAAGCACCAGTATTGTGGATGCAGTGTTCATTGAACTTCGGATGAAACAGGGCAAAAGTTGTCGAAGTGAAACCGACAGGACCGCCGCGTCAATCCGGGGACAGCAGACCGGATCATAACCGGCGACAAAAATTCTGATGTCCTCCAAACCCCTCGTGGGGGAGTGGCCGCTCCATCCCCTTTTTAATCTTAAATTGGGGGGCTAGCTTCCCAAGCTACCAAATAGTTAGCACACTTTAATTAACCAAGTAGGAAGTGCATCTGCAAGATACATAGGCTATCTTAGGAAAAGCTGGCACTGGTATACGTGGAAAGTGCAGAGACAATTAGCAAAAAGGTAGCCTCCCTCCACGCTTACAACAGAATAGTACTAATAATCTCTACCTAATAATAAAGCGTGGTGGGTTTCCGTCGTCCGTCACCCCTATTTGCAAAAAAGTCCCTACAGTTTGTTGAAATCAACCCGCAGTCCATCTATAAGTCATAACGAACCGTTTTTTTTACTTTTTTTAGAAAACCCCCTGAAATTTCAGGTAATCAACCCGCCGTCCATATTTAAGTCATACAAATCATTTTTTTTATTTTAACAGAAAACCCCCTAACCTTTCGGTTAATCAATCCGCAGTTTATCTAAAACAAAATTATCCATATCTTTTAAACCGTAACTCCGATTTTAACATATTATATATGGAATTTGATTAGAAAAATGTGTAGAATCTAAATATGCTATTACTTTTAGCTGTTAAATATTTCTAAACTATTAATTTGGGTGCAAACTTAATCTATAGTGCACGCTCCATTTTTCTTTCGCACCGGTGGCGATCCAAATTGCAAATAAACACACATTAAAACCAGATTAGTGGGAAAAACATTGATAACCACGCATACAGAACTCTGAAAAACCTCGCAGGAAAAAACAACACTTTCCTCATCTTATTCTGAGCGATTGTGTGCATGCGAGCGCGCGCGTGTGTGCGTGTGAGAGAGAGACGCCTTAGGACTGACCACATTCAAATGCATTTTCGTTGTGTGAGCAATGAGACCACCGTCGGAAACACAAATGTGATGCCATTTTAAATAAAGAACGTCTACCTATCAGGGTCTCGAGTCACGGTCATTGGGTTAAGAGCGTGTATTTTTTCTGTCCCGTTGCAACGCACGGGCTCTTTTGCTAGTAAAGAAAAAGGGAGGATGGATGGAATCTTTCCTGTATGGTGCCGCCGATCAGATCCTTGTGTCCGGCCCACCCGCCGTGCTCATCACGGGCGCTATAGTCCGGGCAGTCTCCTCGGCTGAACCGCCGCCGCTCAGGCTATGTTTTGCCTGGTAGCTCGGATCCGTTGTACTATCGAGTGCCAAGCACATGGTCTTTGATTTTGATCTAGCACTATGAACAAATAGTATGATGCGATAGTAACAGTCTGCAGGAAAGATAATTTACGGGAACAGATCTAACTGAAAAAATATCACCTGATTGCCACATCGATCCGTGACGATCACCTAGCAGGCTCTCAATGAAAGCACCAATGTCGGTGTCAAATCCGGCATATCTCGTAGTAGGGGTCCTAAGCTAGGCGTCTTGGAATGATGGTAACATGGACACAGGATTTTACCCAGGTTCAGGCCCTCTTGACGGAGGTAAAATCCTACGTCCTGCTTTTGATTGTATTCACATGGGTATAGTACAGAGTACATGTATCTACCACGAGATAGTAGTAATGAATATGAGATTGTCTATTGACTAGTCTGGCCTCGGTTTATATAAGACACCGGAGGCCTAGGGTTTAGGAGAGTCCTTGTCTTGGGCGCCAAGTCTTGTGGAGTCTTCCTTGTATGCGGCAGGGGTTGTCCGAACTGACCCATGAGTATAGGGTCATGGGGGTCCTCGGCCCAATCCAACTGATCGGGAGACGACGTGGTGAGTACCCCCTAGTCCAGGACACCGTCATGCCCCCCTCCCCGTATATAAAGGAGTGGAGGAGGGGAAGGCCGGCCCTCTCTATATGCCGCGCCCTAGGGGAGTCCTACTCCCACCGGGAGTAGGATTCCCCCTTTCCTAGTAGAACTAGGAGCCCTTCCGAGTAGAAGGAGTAGGAGAGAAGGAAAGGGAAGGGAGAAGGAGAAGGAAGGAAGGGGGCGCCCCCCCCCTCCCTGGTCCAATTCGGACTAGTCCATGGGGAGGGGTGCGGCCACCCTTCCTTTCTCTCCTTTCCCGTATGGCCCATTAAGGCCCAATACGAATTCCCGTAACTTTCCGGTACCCCGAAAAATACCCGAATCACTCGGAACATTTCCGATGTCCGAATATAGTCGTCCAATATATCGATCTTTACGTCTCGACCATTTCGAGACCCCTCATCATGTCCCCGATCTCATCCGGGACTCCGAACTCCTTCGGTACATCAAAACTCATAAACTCATAATATAACTGTCATCGAAACCTTAAGCGTGCGGACCCTACGGGTTCGAGAACTATGTAGACATGACCGAGACACGTTTTCGGTCAATAACCAATAGCGGAACCTGGATGCTCATATTGGCTCCTACATATTCTACGAAGATCTTTTATTGGTCAAACCGCATAACAACATACGTTGTTCCCTTTGTCATCGGTATGTTACTTGCCCGAGATTCAATCGTCGGTATCACAACACCTAGTTCAATCTCGTTACCGGCAAGTCTCTTTACTCGTTACGTAATGCATCATCCCGCAACTAACTCATTAGCTACATTGCTTGCAAGGCTTATAGTGATGTGCATTACCGAGAGAGCCCAGAGATACCTTTCCGACAATCGAAGTGACAAATCCTAATCTCAAAATACGCCAACCCAACATGTATCTTTGGAGACACCTGTAGAGATCCTTTATAATCACCCAGTTACGTTGTGACGTTTGGTAGCACACAAAGTGTTCCTCCGGTAAACGGGAGTTGCATAATCTCATAGTTGTAGGAACATGTATAAGTCATGAAGAAAGCAATAGCAACATACTAAACGATCAAGTGCTAAGCTAACGGAATGGGTCATGTCAATCACATCATTCTCCTAATGATGTGATCCTGTTAATCAAATGACAACTCATGTCTAGGGTTAGGAAACATAACCATCTTTGATTAATGAGCTAGTCAAGTAGAGGCATACTAGTGACATTAAGTTTGTCTATGTATTCAAACATGTATCATGTTTCCGGTTAATACAATTCTAGCATGAATAATAAACATTTATCATGATATAAGGAAATAAATAATAACTTTATTATTGCCTCTAGGGCATATTTCCTTCACTTCACTCATGGAGTCATAGGTTCCGTCATCGTTGAGGATCATGGTGCGCTTGATGGTACACTCAAAGGACTTGTGGCCTCGGCTGCCGCATGTGAAACACTTGATAGAACTTGTCTTGGCGGTCTCATCGGTTGGAGTAGATGATGAAGCACGCGGCTTGAAGTTGCTTGTAGTAGGAGGACGACTTGAGGTTGTCGAAGTTCTCTTGTAACTCGACTTGTTGCCGTTGCTTGTAGATGGCTTAGTTGAGGTAGAAGGTGTTGGAGTCGTTGAAGCTTGGGTGTTGGAGAAGTCGTAGCTCTTGGACAAGTACTTGGCATACTTGAAGTCATCTTGCACTTGACGTTCCGCTTTGGTAGCTTGATGCACGAGCTCAATGAGGTTGGAGTAGGGTTGGAAGTCGGCAATCTTCTTGATGGGATGATTGAGGCCATTCAAGAAGCGTGCCATAGTTTGCTCATCATCTTCCGTGACATTGGCTCTTATCATGGCAATCTCCATTTCCTTGTAGTATTCTTCAACGCTCTTTGTTCCTTGCTTGGGTAGTTGGAGTTTCTTGAAGAGATCACGGTTGTAGTAGGTTGGCACAAAGCGTGCGTGCATGACATCTTTCATTTCCTCCCATGTGGTGATTGGTGGTTCACCTCTTGCTTCTCGGCGCTCAAGGACTTGTTCCCACCATATGAGCACATAGTCTTGAAACTCAAGGGATGCCATAGCAATCTTCTTCTCTTCCTCATAGTTGTGCAAGCGAAAGATTTTGTCAACCTTCAATGCCCATGAAAGGTACTCTTCGGGATCATTGCTTCCATTGAACTTGGGCATGGTGAACTAAAGCTTGCCATAGCGTTACTCTTCATTGTGTTGGGGTCGAGGGTGATGATGACGCCCTTGACATGGAGTATTATCAACCTCATATTGCTCTTGACGTGGAGGATTCCCAAAGTCATCTTGCTCTTCATGAACTTGAGGTTGTGGAGGAGCTTGTCGAGCTTGTGGAGGAGCGTGAGGAACTTGACGATGCACTCTTGATTGGTAGGTTCGCTCTTGAATTTCTTCACGAAGTGCTTCCTCTTGATTGCGCTTATCTCGGTTGCGGTTGGCAATGGCTCGACTTGATTGTTGAACAACACGTTGTGCCTCGAGAGCTTGTGCTTCATGTAGTCGTTGTTCTTGACATTCAGCCTCGTTGTCTTGTTCGTCTTGATGTTGTCGTGCTCACTCTTCCTCTTGGAGACGTTGATGTTGCCTTTCTTGTGCTTGTGCGAGAGGAGCTTGGTGTTGGCGATGACGATGTGGTTGCTCGTCGAATTGCTCTTGTGGATGATTGCCGTGTAGGGGATTGCAAATTGCTTGACGATCTTGACGCGTGGCTCGATGTAGAGTGTTTGATGTCGGTGTACTTAAGCCGGAGAGGGTGTCATCGGAGTGTCGACTCGAGCGGATTCATCTTGAGTAAGAAGAAGTGGTAGAATGGCGGTTCACCAACAAGGCATGAATCTCGTCCATTCTTGCATTGTTCTCTTGTTTGTGAGCGCCGAGCTTGTTGTCGAAGTAGTCTCTTGTTCGTTGCTCGGAGAATCGCAAGTCAGTGGCGAGATTGTTGATGTGGTCGCTCATTGCTTGTTCTTCTTGATGCAAAGCTTGTTGTGCACCGAAGAGGTGGCTCTTGGTGACATAGGATGACATGTCGTCGTCTTGCTCGATGAAGAGTGGGTTGGTAGAAGAACTTGGCCTATCCATCATTCCAAGCAAATATGTGAGTGGGAGAAAGAGAAGAACTTATACCAAATGTACCTTGACCGATGTTGAAGATGGATCAATGATCACTCAAATTTGGAACAAGGAAATAGCACAATTGGTACCGATTCTTGTTGGTTCTCATAGCTACACAAGTAAAAGCTTATGGTGGAGCTCGGTTAGGATGGTGGCACAAAATTTGATGCAATTGTTAGTGAGCATCAATAGCGTTGGAAAAGATTCACAAATATGCAAATGCAACAAGTAGACCAATAGCAAGATATGGTACATGGAAACACACACGCAAATAGATAAGTGGGGTCGTGCAACCAAGGAATGAGCCAAAATGTGGAATCCACGAAAATGCTCTTGTTGCACAACACTAGAGAGACGCTAGCACAATTGCACAATAGGCGGATACAAAACTTGTGCACAACCTACTAGGCAAAAATGCAACGACTTCTATCCCAAGTATGCTATATGTATGGTATTCCGGTGGTATGATCCAAGATGATCGGATATGACAATCTTAATGTAGTATGATGCTATGGTTCTTGCTTATAAGCTCTTTGCTTACCTTTCCTTCTTGCTTAAAAGCTTGTTTGGCTCTTTCTCTTTTGAGCTCTTTTCTCATGCAAAACTTCACGAACCAAGATAGCAATTATGCATATGCGATGACAACCTTGTGACACAAAAGATGATACCAAGATATGCACCACTATGATATGGTATGTATGCTATGGGGAGTATGATCACTAATCTGCACAAGTCACGTTGCTGGCAATACTTGAAGGCTAGTCTCGGTGGGTAAGCAAAGCAAAAGTAAGGCTATGGTGGTTATCAATGCAATGGCAAGGAATGTACCATGAAAGGATACCACGATACCAAAATGATATGGAGGTTACCGTTCTTGCTGACAGGCGAGGTGTCAAAATTGTGTAGCGGTCGATGTTGATTATGAATATGAGCGGCGGTGTTGTCGTTGTCGAACCGTCCCTAAGTAGCTGAAACACGTTAGGAAACGGAAACCGCAACTCAAAACTCAAAGACCAAAACATGTCAAAATTGTCGGAGTGCGAAACGGGTGAGCGTTGGTGGTTGCAGAAAGCGGTGGTGGCATGCAAGTGCATATGCGGAAGTGGAGGTGGAACGGTGGGAGGAACCGAACTAAAAATATTCAGTTTCATCAGGGATGGTCAGACGACCGATGTTGGTCGGGTGACCGAAGGTGGTCAGACGTCCAGAGAAGGTCGGACGTCCGGTGCCTAGGCGATTTCGAGCACGGGATGAACTCGGGTTCTCAAGGTGGGGATGTTGAAAGCGGTCAAATCCGAGCGATTTTATGGATGGAAATGGTCAAAAAGGTGGGGAAAAGCTAGATCTACACGTGGCAAAGCAAATCCATGGATCAAATCCAACAAAACTTCATCACACCAACAAATCACACAAAACATTGGGGCTATTTTTGGTGGGGATTTTCGAAATTGGGGAAGAACACAACAAAATCAAGCTAGAAAAAGAGGGGTAGGGGCTCCAAAAACAAGATCAATGTGGCTCATGATACCAAGATGATGTAGGGTAGAACCCTAGATGCCCGATCTTTCACGATTGGAGGGGATCCTACGAAGAACACAAGGGGAAAACAAGGGGAAACAAAAAGAGAGATCACTCAACCAACAAGAGATGGTCACGCATATGCTAGATCCTCGAAACACAAAGATATACACGATCCAAATCCAACAACGGATGATACATAGGTTTATCGGTTCTTCTCCGTGAGGGGGTATTGACTTCTTCCCGTTAGGGGCCTTGAATCCAAGTGGATCTTCTCCATAGAGGCACAGTCTCTCTTGGAGAAGCAGATCTGGATGGATGAGCGAGGCTCCATCTCACATGCGTAGAGGGGAAAACAACGGATGGATGAGCGACGGCTCGCGAGGGTCCGGACGTCCAGTGCTGGTCGAGCGTTTGATGTTTCTCCTCTGGTCAGGACTTGTCGGTCGTCCGGTCGGGGTCGGTCTTCCGGTCGTCCGGAAGTCTCCATTCTTCCGATGTTTTGGCTCGGGTGTGGTGGTGTCGGTTGTACGGAGGGGCTCGGTCGTTCGGGCGCTGGGAGGTGTCGGACGTCCGGTCGGCGTCGATCGTCCGGCCGCTGTAGCGTGCGAAGGCTGGGACTTGGCTGGTCGGTTGGAACCTCCAGCCGTCGGACGTCCGAGGGGCGTCGGTCGTCCGATGACTGGGAATTTAGAGCGGTCCTTCTTCTTGTCCATTGAACTTGGTGTCCTCACCGTCTTGTCCGTTGGGTGCAGCCGATCTTTGTCTTCCCTCCAAATACCTGATCACACATAGGGTCTCTGCATAAGGTAGTAGCCATGTCTCATAGGTAGAAAGTGGTAGTTCGGAGAGGAGCGAGTTCACCTTATCTTCGATAGCCTTTGCTCGAGCTCTTGTCATTGGTCCAAGTGGTGTCATGGGAGATGTAGATACGTCCATGGGGATGATCATGGGATGCTCCGCATCTATGGCAAATTACTCACAATGGCATACCAAAAGGGCACCTACTAGTAAAAAATTAATTTGATTGAAGAAATTAGTACGTTGAGTGAAAAAGTTGATGCTCTTATGAAATTGGTTGCTAATAAAAATGCTCCTATTGATTTTATTGATGTGCCCCTGTCTACTTTGATTTAGAAAAATAGTGATGCCGTAGATGTGAATTTTATCTCGTGAAACAATTTCAATAACAATGCTTATAGAGGTAATTTTAATCCTAGGCCTTATCCTAGTAATTCCTCTAATAATTATGGTAATTCCTATGGTGATCCTTCTTACAATAATAATACGAACACCTCTGATCTTGATAATAATATTAAAGAATTTATCAATACTCAAAAGGTTTTCAATGCTACGATAGAAGAAAAGTTGAATAAGATTGATGATATGTATAGAAGTATTGATAGAATTTCTCATGATGTAGAAAATGTGAAGATGAAAAATTTTGTGCCTAAGGTTGAGTAATCAATTAAAGCTTATATATTTCTATGGACGAAAATAAGAAAAGAACCGCTATGCTTAGAGTTAAAAGAGAATTTATAGGAAAAGTGTTTTCTAGTGATTGCTTCCGTAAAAGTGATGAAGATCTTACAGTGATTGGTGTTTCCTCTATTGATTCCATGTTTAGTATTAAAGGGACTAGAGAAGAGTCCACTTTAGCTAGAATGCGTCCCAATGATTCGGAGCATGAAAATCTTGTTGAGAAAATTGATAAAAGTGGGTTTGGAGAGGGCAAAACTTTAACTAGCGATGTGCCCACTCTTTTGCATTACAAAGAATTTAATTATGATAGTTGTTCTTTGATTGATTGTATTTCTTTGTTGCAATCCATGATTAATTCATCCCATGCTTATGAGCAAAATGAAGCTTTTACTAAACATATGGTAGATGCTATGATGAAAGCTTTTGAAGAAAAGTTGGAATTACATATATCAATTCCTAGAAAAGTACATGATGAATGGGAACCCACCATCAAAGTCAAGATTAAAAATTATGAGTGTTTTTCTTTATGTGACTTGCGTGCTAGTGTTTCTACAATTCTGAAATCTTTATCTCATGTGCTTGGTCTTACCAATATTGAAGAATGTTCTTTAAATTTGCACTTGGCGGATTCTACTATTAAAAAGTCTATGGGAAGAATTAATGATGTTCTTATTCTTGAAAATAGGAATTATGTGCCCATAGATTTTATCGTTCTTGATATTGATTGCAATCCGTCTTGTCCAATTATACTTGGTAGACAATTTTTACGTACTATTAGTGTCGTGATTGATATGAAAGAAGGCAATACTAAATTTCAATTTACACTAAGTAAGGGTATGGAACACTTCCATAGAACAAGAATTAATCCTCCATATGAATCAATCATGAGGGCATCTTATTGATCTAGAACTAAAGATGATAACACTTAGATCTATGCATTATGCCTAGCTAGGGGCGTAAAACGATGGCGCTTGTTGGGAGGCAACCCAATCTTTATCTTTTTACTTTTTGGTTTCCTTGGTGTTTTGCAATAAATATATAAAGATGCCTCTGATTAGATGTTTTTTATGTTTTAATTAGTGTTTGTGCCAAGCAAAGCCTTTCGGATCATGTTGGATGATAGTTGATTTGATCTTGTTGGAAAACAGAAACTTTTGCGCTCAGTAAAATAATTTTCATTCACAGAAATGTTCTTTTGCTCTGAATTTTTTACACAAGATTTATATACAAATTTCCCACGTTATCCTAATTTGTCAGAACTGTTGGAGTTACAGAAGTACACGAAGTTCCCTGATTACTACAGACTGTTTTTTGACAGATTCTGTTTTCTTTGCATTGTGTGCTTATTTTGATGAATCTATGGTTTGTATTGGAGGGTATAAGCTATAGTAAAGTTGGAATACTGTAGATATAATGCAGAAATAAAATATGAATGGGTTTGCAACAGTACTTAGAGTAGTGATTTGCTTTGTTATACTAACGTATCTCACGGAGGTTTTGTTGAGTTTTGTGTGATTGAAGTTTTCAAGTTCGGAAGTGCCTCACGTACGATGAAAGCTCGTCCAATTTGGTATGATGGTGAAATCCGCCGTGAACCCAACTTGAGCTAGCGTTGATCAACGGTGGCCATACTACTTCATACAGAAATCATACCTATTTTGTCGTACCTGAAGCAATGCTCTTTCAAGTTTTGGGTGAGATCACGATGGGTGGAGGAATAAGGAGTAAGAAGAGCCTAAGCTTGGGGATGCCCCATGGCATCCCAAGCCCTTATCTAAAAGATAAGCAAGCAACTAAGCTTGGGGATGCCCCCGAGTGGCATCCCCTCTTTCTTCTAATGACCATCTGTATTTTACTTGGAACTATATTTTTATTCTTCATATATCATGAGTTTTGCGTGGAGCATCTTGTATTATTTGAGTCTTTGCTTTTTTTTCATTTTTTGTCATCTATCCTTGCTGGACACACCTATTTGAGAGAGCCAAAATTATGCCATGATTTGTTAGAATTGCTCTATGTGCTTGACTTAAATCTTTTTGAGCTATGGAATTGCTCTAGTGCTTCACTTATATCTTTTTGAACACGATGTGCTTTAATATTTTTGAAGAAATGCTCTCATGCTTCGCTTAGATTTATTTGAAAGTTAGTGATTTTTAGGAATTCTCTCATGCTTCACTTATATTATTTTGAGAGAATAAAAATTTTATGCTCATGTTTTTCACTTAGATTTGTTTGAGCTATCAAAAGCAACATATTGAATTAGTCCCAAAGTGACAGATATTCAAGAGGGATATAATTAAAACTTTCATGAAGATCATTGGACAAAATAAACTTGATTCTTTGTAATAGTTTTGTGATATGATGATAGTGATATATGAGTCATGTTAATGAGTAATTATGCTTTAGTAAGAATATTGATGCTAAGGATTGTGATTCCTGATGCAAGCACGAAAGTCAATAGTTATGTAATGAAATTACATCCTGCTTGTGGTGCATTATTCAGTGTTAGTTATGCTTAATGCTCACTTATGTGATTTTTCTTCCTTGGTTGGATGCTTCTCAATCTTTTGCTAGCCTTCACTTGTACTAAGTAGAAATACTACTTGTGCATCCAAAATCCTTAACCTAGTTTTGCCACATGAGTTCACTATATCTACCTATATGTGGTATTTCCGTGACGTTCTAAGCAAATTTTTATGTGCCATCTCTAAAAAACAAATTTTCTTTTTGTGTGCTCGTACTGCTCATGAAACAGTAGGGGGCAGCTGATATTTTTCCATGCTAGATGTGTTATTCTCAAGATAAGTATTTATTCACTTGTCATTGCATGAGAGTACGACAAAGGTATTAGGGATGCCCAGTCCCAAAATGAAAAAAGAATTTACTTTATGTTGTCAAATAATAAATTCCTTGGAAAGTGTTGGTATGGACGGCACCCGTGGATTCGGTTAGCCGTGGAATGTGAAAGTATGGTCAAAAAAGGAATAAACTTCAATTTCTCTTTGGGAACCGCCTATGATATATCTAGCATAGAAAGTATTGGGAACTACTCGATCATTTTCGTTGAAAGGAAAAGCATGCCACCCAAAAAATTTATCTCTCAATTTCCGCTTTGAGCTCTGGCACCTCTACAGATCCCTACTTCCCTCTACGAAGGGCCTTTCTATTTACTTTATGCATTTTTTATTTTTATTTGAGTCTCCATCCTCTCTTATAAAGCACCAACTAAGGGGCACTATGATCGTACTTGAGCATTGCGTGTAGCTAATATGCGAGTGTGTTTTATGAATGGATCAATGATTGAGCATAATGGGCTAGGGATAACTTGCTTTAGCGTTGATATTCTGAAAGGATATAGTTGTTTGTTGATATGCCTGAGTATTGATATCTTCATGTCAAAACTAGAATATTGCTTTGAATCATACAAAAGTCCAAATGCCCATGCAACAAAAGAAAATAATATGTGATGAACACGTTAGGCAGCATTTCGAAATAAAAATTCTGTTTTTATCATTTACCTTCTCGAGGACGAGCAGGAATTAAGCTTGGGGATGCTGATACGTCTCCAACGTATCTATAATCTTTTTACTGTTCCATGCTGTTATATTATTAATCTTGGATGTTTTACAATCATTTTATAGAAACTTTATATCATTTATTGGGACTAACCTATTGACATAGTGCCCAGTGCCAGTTTTTTGCTTGTTTTTTACGTCGCAGAAAATCAATACCAAATGGAGTCCAAATGCAGCGAAATTTTTGGAGATTTTTTGTGTCCCAGAAGACACACGATGGGTCAAGGAAGTACCAGAGGGGGGCTTCGAGGGGAGCACAAACCACCTGGGCACGCCTGGGGGCCCAGGCGCGCCCTGGTGGGTTGTGCCCACCTCGGCCGCCTCCCGCACCGCCTCTTTGCTCTATAAATACCCCAAAAATCCAAACACCCAAGGGGAGTCGACGAAACACAATTCCAGCCACTGCAAGTTCTAGAAACCACAGATCCAATCTAGACACCATCACGGAGTGGTTCATCATCCTCATTGGTGCCTCTCCGATAATGTGTGAGTAGTTCAAACTAGACCTTTGGGTTCGTAGTTAGTAGCTAGATGGTTTCCTCTCTCTCTCTCTTTTGATTCTCAATACAATGGTCTCTTGGAGATCTATTTGATGTAACTCTTTTTGCGGCGTGTTTGTTGGGATCTGATGAACTTTGAGTTTATTATCAGATCTATGTTTTTATCCATGAAAGTTATTTGAGTCTTTTGATCTCTTATATGCATGATTACTTATAGCCTCGTATTTCTTCTTAAAATCTTTGGTTTAGTTAGGCTGACTAGATCGATTTTTCTTGCCATGGGAAGAGGTGCTTTGTGATGGGTTCGATCTTACGGTGCTCAATCCCGGTGACAGAAGGGGACATGACACGCATGTATCGTTGCTATTAAGGATAACAACATTGGGTCTATTCCTACATGAATAGAACTTGTCTACATCATGTCATCGTTCTTATTGCATTACTCTGTTTTTCCATGAACTAAATACACTAGATGCATGCTGGATAACGGTCGATGTGTGGAGTAATAGTAGTAGATGTAGGCAGGAGTTGGTCTACTAATCTTCGACGTGATGCCTACATAATGATCATTGCTTGGATATCGTCATCAATTGCCCAACAGTAATTTCTCTACCCACTATATGCTATTTTTCTCGAGAGAAGCCACTAATGAAATCTATGGCCCCGCGGGTCTATTTTCTCATCATATATTTTCTGATCTATTTTGCTATTTGCCTTTCTGTTTATTTGCCACTTTTATTTTCAGATCTATATTATCGAAACCCAAAAATACCTCGCTGAATTTTATTTGCATCTATCAATCTACTACAATTTTATCACATCACCTTAACAATTTCTGGCACCGTTACCCGAAAGGGATTGACAGCCCCTTTAACACGTCAGGTTGCAAGTATTTGTTCTTTGTGTACAGGTACTTTTTATATAGTGTTGCTTGGTTCTCCTACTGGTTCGATAACCTTGGTCTCATCCCTAAGGGAAATACGTGCCATAGCTGTGTTGCATCATCCCTTCCTCTGGGGAAATACCGACGTAATTCAAGCCTCATCAGCTCTCTTAGTAAAACTAACAATATATAGATCACCTCTACAGATATCGGCAAAGACCATATTATGATTACCTCTACTAAACACTTGGCAATCTACTTCGGTAAATAGAACACTGAAACCAAAGTTGGCTAATCTAGATACGGAGAGAAGATTGTGATCAAGAGATTCAACGAGCATAACATTTTGAATAGAGCTATCATTGGATATGGCCACCTTACCAAGGCCAAGTATCTTACCCTTGGAGTTATCTCCAGAAGTTACATACTTGTGTGGGTCATCGTTTTTAGCAAGCTCACGGAACATGTCTTTATCTCCGGCCATATGATCAGTACATCCACTATCGAGAATCCACTCTTTTCCTCCGACCATGTAATCACGGAAGTTTGCCATGAGACTAAGATTTCTCATAGTCTCCCCAAAGTCAACGTCACTTTCTTCATCTTCATCATAATATCCATGCTCAATGTCATCATCATGTATGTGATCATCACCTAGAGCAAGTGATTCATTAGATTTATAACCATGAAAATGTTCAAGTTTATGAATTCTAATTGTCTCCGAGATGATGCTACTAATGACTCCAACGTTTCCTTTAATCACAGAGCTCAAATAGACATTCATCAAACTTGGGATCACTAGGCTCCAATTTTTGAAAAGCAATGGATTTTTGAAGAATCACATCTAGATTTTTTGAGGAATAATTTGGAAACCGTTCCTCAAGATAATTCCATATAGTATATGTGCATTCAAAGGAAGACAAGCACACAAGCAAATTTCTAGGCAATCCTCTAATGATAAGATCAATAGTCCTAAGATTGTGAAACATGTCAAGATACTCATCGGGGGTAGGATACAAAGGATCAATAGGAGGCACATAAGGGCTAAGAATATAATTGTTCAAATTATATTCATTGAAAATCTCAAGCATGTCATTTTTAATGAACCATAAAACTCCCCATTAAGAATAGGCACTCTACATCTAATACTCCCAAACATAGACTCATCCATCTTCCTCCAATGGCGATTAAACCAAAGCAATGGAGACCAAAGCTCTGATACCAATTGAAAGGAACGAGAAGATGGGTCTAGAGGGGGGTGATTAGACCCTTAACGAGCAAAAGTGGCAGATTTTAATTTCTTCAAGTTAAGGTGGAGTTTAGCACAAGTTAAAGCACATACAATACGTTTCAAGCAAGCATGACAAGAGTATAGGCAGCGGAAAAGGTAAAGCATGCAATTTTCAAGAAAGTAAGGGAGAGATTGGAGTATGAAAACGCAATGGAGACAGAATTGTTGCCGTGGTTTCGATTGTTGGTGCTATCGTACGTCCACGTTGACGGAGACTTCAACCCACGAAGGGTAATAGTTGCGCGAGTCCACGGAGAGGTCCACCCATGAAGGGTCCATGAAGAAGCAACCTTGTCTATCCCACTATGGCTATCACCCACGAAGGGCTTGCCTCACTTTGGTAGATCTTCATGAAGTAGGCGATCTCCTTGCCCTTAAAAACTTCTTGGTTCAACTCCACATCACAACGAAGGCTCCCAAGCGACACCTAACCAATCTAGGAGACACCACTCTCCAAAAGGTAATAGATGGTGTGTAGATGATGAACTCCTTTCTCTTGTGCTTCAACTGATAGTCTCCCTAACACTCAACTCTCTCACACAGATTTGGCTATGGTGGAAGAGAGATTTGAGTGGAAAGCAACTTGGGGAAGGCTAGAAATCAAGGTTCAAAAGGTTGGAATGGAATCTCTTGATCTCAACACATGACTAGGTGGCTTTATCTCAGAAAATGGAAGGTGGAAGTGTAGGCACGTTCTGATGGCTCTCTCACAAGTGGAGAAGGGGTGGAGGGGTATATATAGCCTCCACACAAAAACCAACTGTTACACACTTTTGACCCATCTCGGTGACACCATACAGAAAACTCAGTGACACCGATCTGTTCAAAAATGTGAACGCTAGGAATCTCGGTGGGACCGACTAGAACAACTCGGTGAGACCGATGTGCTAGGGCTTAGGGCAAACATCATCTTGTTGGTGCCGATTGTATCAACTCGGTGGGACCGAAGTGAAGCAATAAACAATAGAGAATCTGGCAGACCAACTCGGTGAGATCGATTGCATGAACTCGGTGAGACCGAAGTGAATGCAATAGATCACAGACCGCTGGCAAGGCCATCTCGGTGAGACCAAATTGCTAGGGTTTCTGGCAGTAGCTATGTCAAGTAAAATATGTGGCTCCGGGTAGGAAGAATCAGTGGGGCCAAGTTTGGATTTAGGTTTTGGACATATTTGGATGGAGAAAGTGGCTGAGAATTTTGGAACAATATCACTAAGCACTTGAGCAAGTAGACCATTAAGCAACACCTCATCCCCTTTTAATAGTATTGGATTTCCTATGGACTCAATGTGATCTTGGATCAATAAAATAGAAATGAAGAGTCTTGAGCTTTTGCCAATCTTTGTCCTTATCATTTTGAAGGCATTCCACATCCTCTTGTCCTGGCCACTCCATTGTTGAACTTATCTGAAACATCCTAGATAAAACCATTAGTCCAACAAAAGATATGTTGACATTAATTACCAAAATCACCCAGGGAGCACATGTGCTTTCACGTGTCAAAACCGGCAGATCTCGGGTAGGGGGTCCTGAGCTGTAGATCTTGGTCAATGGGGAACAAGGAACACAGAGACAATATTTACGCAGGTTCGAGCCCTCTCGAAGAGGTAAAACCCTACGTCCTGCTTGATTATATTGATGTGTGTATGATGGTGATAGAGTTGATCTACCACGAGATCGAATGAACTAAACCCTAGATGAGTAGGATGATGGTTCTTCTAGCCTCTACGGACTAAACCCTCTGGTTTATATAGACACCAGGGGTACCTAGGGTTACATGTGATCAAGTGCCATCAAGGGATAAACTTGCCATCTTCATTGCCTTGACTTGGAGGATACACCAGGGCTTCGTAGGTTTCCTTCTGTAATACGATTCTATCTGTAGCTCAGCCTTCCTTGATAGAATCCGAAGTGGCCCACCAAACCGGCCCATGAGAGATAGGTCGGCAGCCCAAGGACCCCCAAGTCCAGGACACCTCACTTGCCATGAATTAATATGAGTGAAGTTTGTTGGTGGAGTCACCCTCAAGAACTCTCTAGTTCTTCTTCTTTGGGACCCACATCAACTTGATGGGAATCCTTGGAGTTGTAGTTGTACTTGATGAAGTACAACTTGATGAAGTCTTGGGAACCCACTTGACCAAGGCTTGAGGTGGTTCTTCAAATGAGTCAATCTCTTCTTGAAGCTTGTACTTACCTTTTAGCTTGTGATCTTGATGTGGAAGATCATCTTGAGCTTGTGTCCTCTTAAAAGATGTAGGATCATACTTCTCTTGTTGAGGAACAAAGTTTATCTTGGGATATTGATCTTCTTCCCACTCAACTCCATTGGCATTGAACTTTTGTTCAAAACCAACACCTTGGTTCTTCCGGTGCCTTTCTTGCTTGTGTACAATTTCCTCAAATTGCTTACTCCCAACAAACCTCTTGTAGACACGCTTTTCTATAACTCCTTTCAATAAATTGTTTTCTTACTCAAGTGTAACTCGGCTATGAGAATCATTAGTGGAATCAATAGAACTACTAGAAGCAACAACATTGGATTTATCATTGTTATTGTTACTACTAGAGGTAGAATCTTTCTTACTATTGTTACTAGATTGCATAGATTTAGCTTGTGGCAGAAAAGTAGACAAGAGAAGACGTTTGGCAATGTAAGAAGAACTCTTCTTTCGAAGATCATCATTGATTGCTTTTAGAATCTCATGCTCTTGCTCTAAGTTTAATTTCTCAAAGCGTAGCTTCGCATGAGTTCTTAGAACTTCTATATGATCATCTTGAGTTGTTTCATGAGCTAACTTAAGAGTGTTTAGTTCTTTAGTTAGATGCTCAATCTCCTTCTTAGCACTGTCATTCATTTCATCTTGACTATCATGATTACTAGCAAGTTCATTATAGCTCACATCACTAGTTTTATCAACAAGCAAATCATCATCACCTAGCAAATCATCCTCATAACTATTGAAATCAAGATACTCGGGGTGTGATACCTGGGGACTTTAGCCATGAAGCATCTTCCAATTCCTTCATTTGGTGAATAAAATAGATCATAGGAGTTGGAGGATACAAGAGCAAGTCCGGCAACACCTTCATCTTGACTATAGTCAGAGCCAAAGTGATAACTTCTCTCAGAGTGCTTGTCGGAGTCAGAGCCGGAAACCCATTCACCAACATGAGCTTGATGTCTTTTCTTCTAGAGTAGCTCTTGGTTGACTTGTGCTTCCTTTCTGAATCCTTGTTTTTTCGAGAAGGTCTTCCTTCATAATGATCATCTTTACTCCTTTTCTCTCTATGAGGTGATTCATCTCTTCTACTCTTCCTTCTAGGTGATTCATCTCTTTTCTTGTGAGGTGTCGTACACTCATTGGAGTGGTGTCCGGGTCTTCCATAATTGTAGCTATTACGGTCACGATTTGACGATCTTTGCTCATAATGCCTTGAGTTGGATCTTCTCTCTTTGCTTCTATTCCTGTAGAATTTGTTGAAGTTCTTTTCCTCCTTGGATACTAGCTTGTCACTTGATGTTGTGGGAGCTTCGCTTGAGGCTTTGTATGCACCACTTGACTTGTTGAGGAGCTCCTCCTTGTCCTTAAGTGACATATCATGAGCAATAATCCTTCCAATGACTTTCGTGGGCTTGAGATCTTTGTAATTGAGCATCATTTGGATCAATGTGCACATGGTATCATATTTTTCATCTAAGGCTATAAGGATCTTCTTGATGATGAACTTGTCGGTCATCTCTTCACTTCCTAAGCCGGCAATCTCATTTGAGATGAGAGTGAGCCTAGAGTACATTTCGACGGCTCCTTCACCATCCTTCATCTTGAACTTGGCAAGTTGACTTTGAAGCACATCCAACTTGGATTCCTTGACAGACTCGGTACCTTCGTGCATATCAACCAAAGTATCACAAATTTCCTTTGCATTCTCGAGGTGGCTAATCTTGTTGACCTCCTCGAGACACAAACAGTTGAAGAGAATGCCACATGCTTGAGCGTTGTATTGCAACATCTTTAAATCTTCCACGGTTGCTTCACGATCCGGTTCTTTACCATCCTCAAAGAATATGCATTTTTATCTTATGCTTCCAACTAGCAAAGTTTGTACCATCGATATATGGACCTCTGCGGTGATAATTACCCTCACTAGATGACATACTCTCCTAGGTTGCGAAACCAATGCAATGGAGAGCAAAGCTCTGATACCACTTGTAGGATCGAAAGTATGTCTAGAGGGGGGTGATTAGACTACTTGACCAAATAAAAACTTATCATTTTCCAAATTTTAGTTGTAGGAAAGTTTTAGCAATTCTACCAAGTCAAGAACACCCTACACATGCAAGTCTAAGAGTTGAGCAGTGGAAAGTAAAGACTTTGCATATGAACGTAAAGGAGGGATTGGAGAAATCAAATGCAATCAAGACACGGTGATTTTTGGCGTGGTTTCGATAGGTGGTGCTATCGTACATCCACATTGATGGAGACTTCAACCCATGGAGGGTAACGTCTACGCGAGTCCATGAAGGGCTCCACCCATGAAGTGTCCACAAAGAAGCAACCTTGTCTATTCCATCATGGCTTACGTCCACGAAGGACTAGCCTCACTCGGGTAGATCTTCAAGAAGTAGGTGATCTCCTTGCCCTTACAAACTCTTTAGTTCAACTCCACAAGGTCTTGGAGGCTCCCAAGTGACACCTAACCAATCTAGGAGACACCACTCTCCAAAAGGTAATAGATGTGTAGTTGATGATGATCTCCTTGCTTTTGTGCTTCAAAAGATAGTCTCCCCAACACTCAATCACTCTCTCATAGATTTGGCTATGATAGGAGAAGGATTTGAGTGGAAATCAACTTGGGGAAGGCTATAAATCAAGGTTCAAATGGTAGGATTGGAATCTCTTGATCTCAACACATGAGTAGGTGGTTCTCTCTCAGAAAATGTATGATGGGAGTTCTGTTTGGTTCTGATGCTCTCTTAGAAAGTAAGTGGGGTTGGAGGGGTATATATAGACTTCACCCAAAAATCCAACTGTTACAACCTTTTGACCCAGTTCGGTGACACCTGACCAAAATCTCGATGAGACTGACCTGTGTAAAAGATTCGAATGTTGGAGGTCCCGGTGAGACCGAAGCAGAACATCTCGGAGCAACCGAAGCGCAATGGATAGGGCAAAACCTGGTTCGGTACTTCTGATCGTTCTCAGTAATTCCAAAATGAAGCAACTTCATTACAGAAACTTGGTCATGCCATCTCGGTGGGACCGAGATCCATATCGGTAGAGCCGAAATGTTACGGTTTGGCTCTGGCAGTGTATATGATCAACTCGGTGAGTCCGGGATGGAGATTTTCGGTGAGCCAGAGATGACACTTTAGGGCTTGGACAGATGTGATATGGAGAATGTGGTTGAGGGCTTTGGAGCAATATCTCTAAGCACTTGAGGAACAAACTCATCATCGGTACCTCATCCCCTTTTAATAGTATTGGCTTTCCTATAGGACTCGGTGTGATCTTGGATCACTTAACAAAAAATGTAGAGTCTTGAAACTTCGCCAAATCTTGTCCTTAGCATTTTGAGGGGTCCACATCAACTAGTCCTTGCCATGCCAATCATTGATCTTCTCTGAAATCTATTATCAATGAGCATTAGATCAATGACTTAAATGTTGTTCTTAATTACCAAAACCACCCGGGGACTAGTTGCACTTTCAGAGGGAAATGCCCTTTTAGCATCGGTCCGGACACCCGCAAAGCCCACAGTTTGCCTCCGGCTTGCGGGGAAACGGACGTCTGGACCTCTCCGCCGACCGATGGGATACCACGTTGGATGGCAAAATACGTCCGGACCGCTCGGTCCGGACTATTGCCAGGGGTTTGAGGGTCAGAGTTGAAGATGCCTTAAGGTACCATAGGGAATACAAATCAAATCTTGCTCTCGGGTTCCTCAACTTCATCTACTTCCATCAACATGCTTTGCAACTTGGCGTTCTTGATCATGCTTCTATCCAGTATTTGCATATCAAATTCTTGCTATAGCAAAGCCCAACGGATCCACCTAGGTTTCATTTTTTTTTCTTTGTCAGAATGGTTTTCACGGTCTGACGATCCATGTAGACCTTTCCTTTTGCATCTAAAATATATGGTCTAAACTTTTCGCAACCAAATATTACTGTAGAGAGCTCTCGGTCATCACTATCATAATTTCTTTGTGTAAATAGGTGCCTTATGTGATCGCAAATCACAATTCTCATAGTACAATGACCAAAATGAGTGGGCTCAACAAGTTCAAGACTGAGAATGCATTTTACTCACTAAAATATTCAAGGTTAGGCTCATATATGTGCCTTCCCCGAATGCACACATCAAAGTGTACATCCTTATTATATACTCCCTCCATCCGGAATTTGGGACAAAGGGGGTACTAGGGATTGGAGGAAGCAACTGTTGGGGTGTAGGTCCGAAAGAGACGGTGTCTCAGGGGCAAGGGAGAGGCGAAGCGCAACCATGGTGGAAGCTCGGCGATAGAGAGATGAATGAGAGAGAAGGTGTGGGATGGAGACAACATGGAGAGGAGGTACGTGATGCAGAAACGAGGAGGCGGCTAGGGTGCCACTATGGTTTTTTACCACACGCGGTAAGAAGACCGACAACCTAGATCAAATGACCACACAATCAGATGGTTGCTGTTTTTCAAAGCCCAGAGGAGAACATCATGCTAAGATGGCGCCACATTTACAAAGCCACCAAACATTGACTGAAAGCCGAAAAGATATAACAGAGAAAAACTCACAACTCCTATACACAAGCGCACCAGAGAGTAATGAATATTTTAAAACTAAAAGGAAGAATAAAAGTTCATGATTCTCCAACCTTTATTCGTGGGTGTTGTGCCTGAGTTGGGCTGTAGAGATGCTAAAACCATAATAAAACCACCTCTGCGATCAAAGCTTGTTCAGTATGGTTTCGGTTTTGCCCCTTCGTCAGCGTATATATCAGAAATCTTTGATAGGCCCTAGCTAGATCCCTTGCATCTGTAGCCTACGCGAGCAGGTCTTGCATGTAGGCGTAGTAGCCCTTTGGAATACCCAAATCTTGGCCAAGTTCCATCCACGAATACCCAAATCTAGCAACCAGTACTAGTCTCCCTTTCGCCATCATCTATCATGCTTTGCATAATCTTACGACCTTTCGGGAAATTACCTGAACCCGATGCCTAACTGATCATCAGTACATTAATCTCTCTGAGTGTGCTGTGTGATGCATGTTACTCATCTTCTAAGAAAAAGAAAGGCTTGAGCGCATCGAATAAAAACCGCACGGTGACATCGTTGCTTATATGATTGAAATCTCATCATGGCCGATCGCTTTGAATCCGGCAGCGCGAGTGCGCTCGCGGCTAATGACATACTGCGAAGTTCTTTGGAACTGACCAGCTCCGTCAATTGGAGGTAGAGAGAACTTTCTTTTAGGCAAGAAGAATGTCTCAACTTTGTTGCTTTCCGTCTTCCGCGCTGCAACTTGGGTCTCATTCCTGCAGGAGATGGAGGATGGTGGTGGCCATGGCTCTTCACGGCTGCGTAAGCTCATTATTGCAGGGTTTTTTTTTCCTTTAGGGGCGAACAATATCTGAGCGTGACGTTCCCAACGATCTGTTTTGGAGCAAGACTGCATCTTGTTTCCACGATATATAAGTTTACATACATACGCATCGCATCGCATCTCGCCGCGCCACGACAGCGACGGTGAGACCATATGAGCCTATCGACGAAGCAGCGGGGGAAAAATGCAGGAATGCCGACCTGCGAATGATGAGCGCCAAGTTGGCGGCCATGATGTTACGCTTCACATGGCATGATACGGCCCTTTTCTTCACCAACACAAGTTGCCGGCGGCCAGTTACGCTGAACCGTGGCTGCGTGGACGCGAGGCGTCCGGCCGGCTGGGAATCCGGCGGCCACCCGCTCGCAGTGGATGCCGCGCAGGAGCCATAAGTGATCGATCCGAGTGTGATCGATCATTGCCCGGCCGGTTCAGTAAATATCTCGACGGTGAGAGGCCATAGTGGTGGTCCTTTCGGGGATGTCGGATCGGAGTCCCTGCTGGTCTCGGAATCGGAAGAAGCAAGGACATGGATTTGCCACGAACTCCACTATTTCGCCTTACCCTCCCTTCCTTGTGAACCGAGACAAATACCATCACCTCTTAGCTTTCGACCAAGAGACAACTCTTATGTGCGTTTAATCCTGCTGCAACCGCAAGCAGGTGGACATAACAATGTAATCTTGCAGCTTTCTTCTTTCTTTCTTTTTCTGCCGGGGAATCTTGCAGCTTTCCTTTCGTGTTTCTATCATGTGAACTAATCTCCGGAAAAGAAAGACTCCTCTGTCCCATAATAGTTTTTTGACACTAAACATCTTATATTTACCGGCAAAAAAAACCGCCTTATATTATGGGACAGAGAGTGTATCGCCTGAACTGAAGAGGCCCTCCGAAAGAAATGTTCTCCTTTGTGTATGCTTTCCTTGCAAATGAGCTTCTTGACAGGTCGGTTCTTGTTGATCTGAAAAAAGAATCGCTCGGCATCACAAAACTTCTTCAAAGTTTCAAAATGGTGAAGATAAATGGAAAGGCAAATGTGGTGACACATGAGTTAGCTAAGTTTAGTTTTGATAATGGTTAAAGCAACTCCAATGGGGCGACCCATCGTCCCCGGCTGTCCGTTTGGGTCAGCGCGGACAGAAAAGATGGCCCAACGCGCCGACCCAAACGGACGCGCGTCCGTTTTTCGTCCGCGGGCGACCCATTTCCGGCCCATTTTTTAGCCTGATTTGCGTCGGCGCGGACACATTGGCCCCCCCCCCCCCCCAACAAGCAACCCTCGCCCCCCGCCTCCTCCGTCACCGACGCCGCCGCCCATTTTTGCGGCGATTCTTCCTCCAGCTGCCGCCGCCTCCACATCCGCCCAGCAACGCCGCCCCTGTCCCCAGTCGCGCGCCGTCGCCGGGGAGCAAACTGGTTCCCGCCGCCGCTTCCCCCACCGCACAGCCGCCCAAGACTAAGAAGACACCTCACCGCCCCCGCCACATACGACCGGCACGCTCGTCGGACGCCGTCACACTCGTCGGACGTCGGCCGGGCAGCTAGCTGGTCTGTGCGCGCCGCGTCTCCCCTCGCCGGCAGTCTCCTTCTTCGACGCCTGCAAGCTGTTCGAGAGTTTGCCAAGGTACAAAAAATGGACTCCGCCGACGAGTTCTTTTTCCATAATTTCATTTGCGACTCCGACGATTCGTCGTCCGATGACGAGGAGGAGATATTGGCTGTCGTGTTGGTCCATCACCACCTCAACAACCAGCGACCGTTGTTCCGTGGCTCAATTCCGGGCCACCTTCCGGCGTTGAATCGTAACGAGAGAGCGGGCATTTCCTTCTCTGGAAGGACTACTTTGATACAACAAACCCGTTGTTCAAATATCACCAATTCCGCCGCCGGTTCCGTATGAGTAGGCATGTTTTCAACCGTATTAGAGAAAGAGTGGTCAATTATGATGACTACTTCGAATGCAAAGAGGATGCTGTCGGCAAGATTGATTTCTCCTCTTATCAAATATGCACTGCCGCCATCCGAATGCTTGCATACGGAGTGCCCGGTGATCTCATTGACGAGTACGTCCGTATGAGCGAGTCTACATGCCTAGAGTCCCTGTATAAGTTCTGCAAGGCTGTGATTGCTGTGTTTGGCCCTGAGTACTTGAGAGAGCCGACAGCTGCAGATACAACCCGTTTGTTGGCGATGAATGCTAGCAGGGGCTTCCCGGGGATGCTTGGCAGCATAGACTGCATGCACTGGGAGTGGAAGAACTGCCCTTCTGCTTGGCAAGGGCAGTATAAGGGACATGTCAGGGCTTGCACTGTCATATTAGAGGTCATGGCGTCTCAAGATCTCTGAATCTGGCACTCTTTCTTTGGCATGACTGGATCACACAATGATATCAATGTGCTTCAGCGCTCGCCGGTGTTTGCTAGGCTTGCCGAAGGCAACAGCCCACGGGTGAACTTTACTGTCAACGGCCACAACTACGACAAAGGGTACTATTTGGGTGACGGTATCTATCCTTAGTGGACCACTATTGTAAAGACAATACCCGACCCTATTGGAGAGAAAAGGAAAAGATTTGCCCAAGAGCAAGAAAATGCTAGAAAGGATGTCGAGCGTGCCTTTGGTGTTTTGCAATCTCGATGGGGCATCTTTCGGTATCCTGCTAATACTTGGAGCACGTAGAAACTATGGGAGGTGATGACTGCTTGTGTGATCATGCACAATATGATCGTAGAAGACGAGCGCCCGGAACGTCTGTACGATCAAGGCTTTCAGTTTCAGGATGAGAATGTTGTGCCTGAGCATGAAGTAGCGGCAACATTTGAGTAGTTCACTCAGTTTCATGAAGACATGCGTGATTGGGAAGACTAACTAAGACCAATTGAGTCACGTTTTTATGTTCTAATTAAACACTGCAAAATGATTTGGTTGAGCATATGTGGACTCATGTTGGCAACCAATAGATGTATCTACTTTTATTCGTTCGTAAAACTATGTGAAACATTTTTATTTTTATTTGGCCTGTAAAACTATACTATTTATTTGAGCGAACTATTTTGTTTGTTAAATTTTCATTTCACAACATGTTGAATGCAATGCAAAATTGAGCGGCCACCCGGCCACGCCTGCACATATGGGTCGGCATATTGGGCGCGCTGCCGACCCATATGAAAAACAGGGCGGACGCCGGGCGGGCGACCGACCCAAATGGACAAAAAACGAACGAAATCGCCGTCCGTTTGGGTCGGCCCGTTGAAGTTGCTGTTATGCTTCTGCCTCCAGTGAGAGTCTGGGAGTCAAAATCCCGGCAGCCGACAGCCTACATCTCCACCCGCCGCCGGCTCGCGACGATAAGCGACCTCTATGGCTCTATCGGCCAGTGTTTGCAAAGACAGAAGATCCAACCAAACCGGCCTACAGCAGAATAGGTCAGAGAGGGTAAGGGCAGCTTTTGCGCCCATTTCTACGTAGTACGTACTATTACAAGCATAGGCATACGTGCGGTGCGGGCCATAACATTGACCTCCATCTCCTTCCAGATGTGTAGGAAGCCGATAAGACCATAAGAGCAACTAGAGCAACCGAGAAAGCACATCAAGCAAGCGGCACTCCACTCGAAACGCTCATCTGACCAGGCGCGGCTCTGCATGCACAACTTGCAACACATGTACCGATACCGCAATCCGTAGATATACCCAGCACCAGCAGAGCAGCTTCCTACTTTAGCCCTCTGTCTTGTTTTCCACACTCATCTTCAACTTCAAACCCTGGTGAACTCACCTACTCGCTCTGTAAAGAAATACTACTATAATATACAGTGATCTAGACAATCTTATACTTCCTCCGTCTCAAAATTGTACTAGCTCTAGTACAAAGTTGTACTAAGCTTGAGACAGTTATTTTGAAACGGAAGGAGTACTTCTTTACTTACAGAGGGAGTACAAGGCAGAAGCGCCGGCGTGGCCTCCGCGGCAAGAAATGACGGCCCACAGGCCCCAGCGCAAGACAGAGGCCAGCCTTAGACTGAGAGGCTTGAGGCAGAAGATGGCTGAGAAAGAATAAAGAGGATAGCTAACAAATCTACTCCTTCCTCCGTCTGAAATTACTTGTCGCATAAATGGATAAAAACGGATGTATCTAGAATTAAAATACATCTAGATACATTCATTTCTCCGACAAGTATTTCCGGACGGAGGAAGTACTTGTATATGATTTAAAATTTAAAAACAATCGCCCGAGGGAGGTATAGGCGACCCCATACCTCTCCCTCTTTGCCGCTGGCAGCTATAGTCTCCGAGTAGCTTAACTCTTCAAGTGCGGTGCTAGTTGTTTCCCGAAGGATTCCCCAGTACATGCCCAGATTCTGCGTGATCGGTTCAACTCTCAAGGCATGGCAGCCTACGAAACCATCAAGAGAAAACAAAATTGCTGGCACTACCCTAGAGCCAACGAAAAAAATAGCTAGGCAGTGGCAGTGGTAGATGACGCATGTGTGCTGCTGTAGTACATTACCAATATTGCCACCAAATAATCTTAGTCGTCGTCTCGCTGCCTTGATCAGTTACTCGTGTGCCATGTCCGATTTCTCACAACATAGTAAACAGATTTGCCACGCCAGAGGCCCAGAGTCCCTACCTATCTTCACGTAGTATTCATAGACGGTGTGATCAACTGATGATTGCCTATGGCTTTTCTCTATGAGAGCAGAGCCAGAAGGCAGCAGAATCCAACTTTTCAGCAGCCACCAACGGAAGAACGCAGCAGTCAAGCAATATCCAGATTTTTCCCAAAATCCAAAACCTCACAGGATTATTATTTTTCCTTTTCTGGAAGTTTTCCCCTCCATATCGATGTCTGTTTCATGTAATTCCAAGCTGGAAGTATCTCTGTCAAATGCCCATGTCTGTACTTGGGTAGCCCATGTGATGTCCATCATTCTCCGCCGAGTTCGATGCACTATTCAGGTTCCTGGACCAATGGGATATGCCCACGTGAAGGGCGGCACTGCTTTATTCTTTGGTCAAGGATCAAGACCGTGTAGCCACAAAACAAACCAAAAGGCAATCCACATATTCCATCAACTTTAAGGTTCATCATCTTATAACTAAACTCTTTGCCATTCTTTGTTTGGACGCACTCAATTGAAATTTAGGCCTGAGAAATAACACCATGCACAATTGAAATTTATTACCTTTGAACTCAGGTGCGGTGGTACTTCTCTAATCAAATATAATAAGGCTTCTCTTTCTAGCTTTTGGAAATTGCTTATGATTTTTTATTCATAAACAGTTCGAACTTAGTAGAACTAAAACCGAGTACATGATGTGCGGTTTCAGTACTACTAGCTGTGAGGAGGAGGAGGTTAGCCTTGATGGCCAGGTGGTACCTCGGAAGGACACCTTTCGGTATTTGGGGTCAATGTTGCAGGAGGATGAGGGTATTGATGAAGATGTGAACCATCGAATCAAAGCCGGATGGATGAAGTGGCGCCAAGCTTCTGGCATTCTCTGTGACAAAAGAGTGCCACAAAAGCTAAAAGGCAAGTTCTACAGGACGGCGGTTCGACCCGCAATGTTGTATGGCGCGGAGTGTTGGCCGACTAAAAGGCGACATGTTCAACAGTTAGGTGTGGCGGAGATGCGTATGTTGAGATGGATGTGTGGCCACACGAGGAAGGATCGAGTCCGGAATGATGATATACGAGATAGAGTTGGGGTAGCACCAATTGAGGAGAAGCTTGTCCAACATCGTTTGAGATGGTTTGGGCATATTCAGCGCAGGCCTCCAGAAGCTCCAGTGCATAGCGGGCGGCTAAAGCGTGCGGAGAATGTCAAGAGAGGGCGGGGTCGACCGATTTTGACATGGGAGGAGTCCCTTAAGAGAGACCTGAAGGATTGGAGTATCGACAAAGAGCTAGCTATGGACAGGGGTGCGTGGAAGCTTGCTATCCATGTGCCAGAGCCATGAGTTGGTTGCGAGATCTTATGGGTTTCACCTCTAGCCTACCCCAACTTGCTTGGGACTAAAGGCTTTGTTGTTGTTGTTGTTGTAAACAGTTCGAACTTGTGAAGCTGAAACCTACAGAATGCAACAGTATCAGGCGAATGAAGTCCACATAAACTTTTATCTGAAGTACAGGAATAAAATTAGATTATATGGTCCCCTACTAGTCAAGATCAATGTAGACCTTATCTAACACACCTTTGCCTCATCTTTTATCTGAAGTCCGTATAAGCTGACATATACAGTTTTCTTTTAAGACAAAAGACCAGCAACTGAAGAAGAATCTTTTGCAAATGATATTCCATCACACAGTTGGAATGGCATATACGCCAAAGAACAAACAAACTTCTACAAGTATTCACAGAACATATATTGAGGTAATGAGATCGAATGCTCGAACATCCTATTCCATCAAATAAACTACTAAATAGGTGACAATTAATATGGATCGGAGGGAGTAGAATATAAAACATGAATTTAAGTAGAATGTGCTTGTGTGGATGTATTTGCGACACATGCATATTAAACATCAGAAGAATAACTTTCAAATGAATCATTTAGGTATGATATGGAGGTTTTTCAACTTCAGTCGATTGTACTATGATAGACTCTGAGCAATACTACTTCCACTTAATTATTAGATCGTTTATTTTCCTAAAATAATGAAAGACCTACAGAATGGTTAAAAAATAGTACAACTCCAGAAGGTAAGGCGTACATTTATGAGTACTACATGCATATTTCCCAAATGCAGCATGATCTAGGATAACATTATACTGTGCCAACAAAACAAAGGCCAGTAAGATTTTAAGGAAGCAAAAGCAAATGAATCAGTGCTTTACATTTATGAGTTCCAAAAAAAATATCATTTTGTTATAGAATAAGGTGAAAAGCTAATGTTACCTTTGTCCACAATCTACGTTGGTAAATCAGAAGAGATCTTAAAAGTGCTGCGCTGCCAACACATGACTTTAGCTCTTTCAACAGCTTTGAGGAGAGAGGCATCCAGTTTGTTTCTAGTGTTTGATCCATAAGCAAGACTCGAGGAGGACTACTGGCTGACAGAATAGAGAGGCAGTTTCAGTGGCAAGTCTACGGCAATAATTAATTGAGTTAAAAGAAGACTAAAGTTAATTTTACTTTTTGCGGAACTAAAGTTAATATATTTGAAAACAATAAGTTCCTGTTATAAACTTTTTGTTGGACGAACTGGAAATGATTTCAATTTCAGTTCATGGCATGCAATGGAATAGACCATACACCTGTACCACAGATTAGCATCTCAAGCATTACAAGCGCTATCCAGGGGTATCAAGGTTATTATCAGAGCAGAAGACAGCAAAAAAAAAAGGATAGATTCTTCAGGAATACCCCCTACAACTTTTTAACATCGCAGTATAATATTCTCATCCCACCATGCTTACACTTCTTCTGACGGAACACCATGCTTACACTAATTAATAAACCTCTTAGTTACTCATCTTACTTACAGCTAAACAATACAATCTACAAAACATAATCGTCATTTAGCATTTGACATGTTACAAGCCAGCGAGGGGTGGGATGGGGGACTCACCCAAACACTAAGCTTAAACTGTGTTTGAAGGGAAAAGGTGTACATAAAGAGGGTGGGAAAGTTTATAGCTGAAAACAAAGAACATAATGCATCAGTCTGGGAGATAAGTCAAAAGGCAATCCCCTTTTCGGTAGGGGCACCTATTTGTTAGGCTCTAGGTATAGGGAATAAGAGAGTGCGATTACATCAGATTTTATTCACCTACGTGGAATGGTAGCGAGCACTTCTTCTATTGGTGTAGGCCCGGAGGGTGGACAGCCCTAAATATTTCAAGTGACGGCAACCCATATCATTGTTTGCAGTTTAAAGATACCATAGCGAACAGAAGTAATAGTTTCGGTCGTCACGAATGGCTCAGCATCTAGGGCTGAGAGTATATATAGAGCACAGGCCTGCACCGCTCACTTCACCCAAGTGCACACTTCGAGGCCAAGTTAGCTCCTCTCGAGCAATAGTACTTAATCTCCTCGACACCACCAATTGTAGATTGCCATGTCAAGGGATCCACTTGTTGTAGGCAATGTAGTTGGAGATATCTTGGACCCATTTATCAAATCAGCATCACTCAAAGTCTTATACAACAATAGGGAGCTGACTAATGGATCTGAGCTCAAGCCTTCACAAGTAGTCAATGAGCCACGGATCGAGATTGCTGGGCGTGACATGAGAAACCTTTACACTTTGGTGAGTTCATAACTCCTGTCTACCTCATTTGACAATTGAATATGATTGGAAATTAAGCTTTCTGCCTTTAACCAAACAAAACAGTGATTACTGCAACTCAAGTGGCTATGTCAGGTCAAGGTTATTATTATTATGTCAGGTCACCGGTTTTTTCTCTAAAATATCACGCTGTAAGATAACATTTAAAAGCTGTAAGAGTACACCCATTAAACTGGAAGGCAAGAATCTTCACTCTTAAGATTTAAAAGCTGTCTTTGTTGCGTGAGAAAGACCTTTTGCAGTTCTATATTTTATTTTAAATATATCCTATAATGGTGTTCGAATTGCTTTCGCTACTGTCAGCACATGTACCAGCACCTTTGCATGTAAAATCAAAGTTATACACATTGGTCTAGATTCGCAATAGGAACATGGAACCACGACGGTTACTTCCAGCAATGCATGTTATATGTTGTGATTTGTGAAGATCCATGTACTTTGCTGGCCAACTTAAGATGGTTCAGAAATAGCACCGAGAAACTAAAATTTGATTACATTCATTACACTTCATTTTGTCTAAGAAGACAAAAACATTAAACAATTGGATAGCTCAGATCCGAAGCATCAAATTATACAAGCTTAGTAATTTAGAAGAACAATGAAATTGCCATCACATAAGACAAGCAATAAATCAATCGTAGCAAACATTTCAAAGACATATGCATACACAATTCACCATCATTTTTACTTGATTGAATTATTTATATAATGAGAGCTCCAGTTTATGCTTGTAACAACGAACGATGACAAACTTACCAATAGGTGATGGTGGATCCTGACTCACCAAGTCCAAGCAATCCAACCAAAAGAGAATATCTTCATTGGTAAGACCTGAAACACTTGCAATGAATGATTCTAAATATCAAATCATAAACTGTTTCTTACAGTTCTGAGCATTTCACACAGGTTGGTGACAGACATTCCAGAATCAACAGATGCAAGCTATGGTGGGTTATTCCCTTCCTTTTGCATATTGTTTCCACGATTTAAATGTTTCTAAGTACTGAATAGACATTTATACTATACCTACCTTCCGGGAGTCCTGATGATGTCCACACCTAGTTTGTATTGACAAAGAACAAAATAAAATGAAAATACTACTTACCTGTAGAGTAAAGATCGACAGTTCATCACTATTGAAATGGTGTGCAAAATATAACTATATTACTCACCATAGACTAGCAATCTAACACAATAGGTAGCATATATTTCTGACTTCCACATTTATTAATTCTAGAGATTTATTCAAATGACTGGCTTAAGTTTGTATAATCTGGCAGCCAGTCTGCAGTATATATCATTTGGGCAGATAAAGGTGAATTTGAACCTTGTAACACCATTGAGATTCTACACTGAACCCAACAAAATGTTTGTAAGCCAAGGCACAATATTGCATAACTTGCTCTGAAAAGTTATAAAAAATACATTTCAGGAAACGAGATAGTCAACTACGAAAGTCCAAAGCCAACAGCAGGAATACATCGCTTTGTCTTTGTGATTTTCCGCCAATCTGTCCAGCAGACAATTTATGCACCAGGATGGAGACCAAATTTCAACTCAAGGGACTTCTCAGCACTTTACAGTCTAGGCCCACCTGTGGCTGCAGTATTCTTCAACTGCCAAAGGGAGACCGGATGCGGTGGCAGACGATACATTAGATGACAACTGGGATAACTGCATTCCAACTCTGCAAAAATGAGGGTGAATTAAATGATGATGCATAAGACCAGGCGCTCCAGATGGGCGTTGTGTATGGTGCAGCGTAATGTAGTTTAATTCCTAGAGTACTTTATCTCATGTACAGGCACTGACTATGGTGTCCAAAATACCATGTAACAAATCTCAGCCACTGCTCCATCTCTTCTTCCTTGATGAGGAAAGGTTAAAGTTGATGTAAAATAGGGCAATGAGAGTAAAGATCTCTCATGTTTCCTAAACACTATTAGATTTTACGCCAATAAATGATAAACTGCAGATTGCCTGTGCAAGAAAGGCAGTGCAGTGAAAACTGTAAGGTCCCACAGCCACAGGTTACTGGTGTCATAGTGCTAGAAGTCTTTTTCCTCACCTGACCCCAATGATTAATCCAATGAGGATTTATGCTGATGACCTCACTGAGAATCAGAATTCAGAACCCTCTCCCCCATCCACCAGTCATGCTCTCAGATTCCACCAACACCAGCAAAGATAATCTGCGTAGAAGCAGATCATTAAAGGCATAAATCCAAATAGCCCTGGCATGTTAGTGCAATCCTGGTCAGATTATGCTCCGGAACTGATCAAGAAAACCAAATTAGTGTGGTCACTTTTCCTGCCTGCCTTTGATAGACACGCTTAGCAGGAGCAGGAAGGGAATCAGGTACCTGAATGACAACAGAGAATATGACCATCTGAACAGCTAAAGCCTGGCTTTGAATGAAGTCCTACACAAAATGCATCTGCTTTTGCCATGACATGATAAGATAAAGGAGAGCTATCTGTTTCCAATTTTCAAGGTGCATCCATATTGTGGCAGCTTCTCTGTTATACCAGAACTGGCATCACACTTCCCACAGCATAGGCATAAAATGCTTGTCAGAGTCGGTCAGTGGCAGTGGAGGTCTGGCAGAGCCACAGCCCGGCAAGCCGCCTGAACCCCACTGAAACTGTACAGGAGAGCAAGGACTCAACATGGAGCTTGCACGGGCAAACACTGAACAACGCAATTCCAACTATACATTACTCTTGCATTACATTGAGCACCTTCTACAGTCTACAAGGGCGGTGAGGTGCACAGAGAAATGGCTTACCCCAGACGAGGAGGTGAGGAAGAACATATGGCCGTTGCTGCATGTCAATCATGTCTTCAATGTTTGGTGCACGCTCTTCTTGCCTTCATTGTTGCAGGCCTGCAGCACAACCTCCATGGCGGGCATGTCCTGTGACCAGCTAGAAATGTATTCAAACACAATAAATATGTACGAGAAACCTTAATAAAGGGACTGAAAGAAAACATGACCTAACCATCTAATCGGTGCTTAGGGAGTGAAACTGTGGAAGTGCTAGCTTTCATTTCTTTAGCCCTTATGATCAAAATTGCTAAGTCAGGCCAAATGCTGGGCACAAGCTGGGGCACAGGGGCTAAGGGTTGTTCTGCCCGCCTCCTGGGATGTCCATTGATCGGGCGCATGGCCCTTGTAACTCTCACCTCCTAGGAGGATTGTACGTTCCCATCTTTTCAATGCAATAAAACGCAAAGATCCTTTGCGTTTTCTCGAAAAAAAGGCCTCTTTGATTCACATCAAAAGCATAGAAATGAGAAAATTATCATGTAATCTTGAATCTCCACAAAAAACTATGTCTGATCGCCCCATAGAAAAATCATTGAAACCATTCCTAGAAATTTCAGTCAATGATTTTTCCTTTGAAATTGAGTACAGAAACCCTGTAGAAAAAATTCCAATGGAATACAGCCGTACAAAGCACAGCAGGTTATACATATAGCTACCTACTTTTTTCACAAATACGCAAGAGCTTGTGTATCTTTTCATTGATAGGAGTGAGAACATTACAAAATGATGCAGGACATCATGCAACACATGCACTAGAAGGCGCGAGCATGAAGCCCAGAGCAGGGGGGATGGGGTGCTCAGCCCAGGCACATAAATCGCAGAAGGTAATAGACGTGGCTAGCTACAACCATACAAATCGCAGCAGGTTATACATGTAGCTGAATTTCTTAGAGCCTTGCAATGCATTACCTCCGTCCCAAATTAGATGTACTAGTGTTAGGTACATCCGTATCTAGACAAATCTAAGACAACTAATTTGGGAAGGAGGGAGTAGAACATAGAGGAGATTCAAATAAGAAAATGTGTAGCTTGTTGACCATAAAGTAAACCGTAATTACATCAAGGAGAAGCAAATTCGATTAACAGAAATTACAGGTTGCTTCCCCTTCTGGCAGCAAACAGTAATATTAGCCCTGAATTTTGCTGTGGATTCCTCAATCTGGTCTCTTCATCCATCTACCCTATAAAAAGTGATACCAGAGCAAAATTAGATAGAGATGCATTCTGTCACAGATTATACGCGTGCTCTTACTGACTTAATATTGCATTAGGTATTCCTAAGTCAGGATTCTTTTGGAGAGAAACGCACATCAAGTGATGCGAACTGGAGTAGTTGTAAACTATGAAACTGACTGAAATCTCTTTCTTATTTTCAGTAAGAAAAGTACCTGTTCTATGCAAATGTGCAATTGATGCCTGCTAAACTCAGTGCGACCTTCTTCCGTCGCTTGGCTAGCAAAAGATCATGTTCTGTTTACCTATTGTCCAAGGTAACATTGTGTCAAACCTTGTCTCATTGACCCCTGACCATCCCGGCATGTCAATGTCAACGGGCCTACGAAAGGCAGACGGCTACTCTGGAATGTTTATCTGACGTGTTCCAACCCAACGAAGAAGGCACAACCGCGGCCAGAGGAAATGCACCAAAGATGTCAGCCCCTGTTGTGGCATTCTGACAGATTAGAACCTTGGCTGAGCTAATCTCCTTTGCGACTGGCGAATTTGATCCTAGAAACGACTGCCTGAAGAAAGTTGACAGTATCTCAAATTGGCAAGGCCGCTGCACGAGTGACATTTCTCTGGCAACCGGTGTCTTCAGGTGCGGCAGTGGCACACTTCCTCTTGGTCTGCCTCTGCGTGCCTGCAATGGAGCTCGCACCCGTCGAGCACCTTCCTGGACTCCTCAAGCGCCTTGGCGATCCCCTCGGGAGACTTTAAAAAATAAAATACTCGGGAGACTTGAAGAGGAAGGTTGCGTACCCACAGAACTGCCCGGTTGCGTGGTCGGCGACGAGGGATCCTGCCTCGATCTCTCCGAACTCGGAGAAGAACCTCCTCAGCTCGTCGATCCACTAAGAGCTTGCGGCCCGTGCCTCCGGGGGAAGGGCCGGCGGGACCGACCGAGGCGAACTGGCAGGCAACGGGGCGGCCCCCGACGCGCTTGGAGGAGTCCGCGATGGCGCGGCGGCGGGATGAGCATCGGCGGAGGATGATGAAGCCATAGCCGCGGCAGCGGCCGGTGGCGCGTTCAGCGACGGCGTGGCACCCATCGAGGACCCCAAAGGGGACGAAGGCGGCGGCTAGCGCGGCGGAGGTGCCGCTGGGGCTGAGGACGTGGATGTAGAGGCGGCGATGCGCGGCGTCGGAGGTCGCCGAGGTGGCGAGGCGGGAGAGCAGGGTGGCATCTCGGAGGCAGACCTGGACCAGGAGGTCAAGGAGCTCGTCCCTACTGAACGGCTCAGGAAGCCCCTCGATGATTTCCTCCTCCTTGCACTCATCGGCCGCCGGCAGTGGTGGGTTCGTCGCGGAGTTCGTTCTTCCCCTTGTCCTAGGGTTCCTCTCCGGCCATTTGTGGCTCGGCTTGCCCCACCCACAAATTGCCCTGCTCCGGGGGATTTGGGGGATTACGGCGGGAGCGGCGTCTTCCGGCGAGATCTCTTTTCCAGCAGGCAGTCCCGGCCTCCCGGGATTTTTTTTTCTTTTTATATTACTCGGTAATTACCTTGAAACTTGCAACGAAACATAAATACTCTAGTGGCTCAACACTGATTACATGAAATGTAGTACATCCTCAAAATTCAAAAGGTTCATACGCACATTCTCCAAATTTTGTTTTAACGAAATGCAGTTAACTTAATTATTCATCTAAATCACTCTTCTTCTTCATCATCATCTATCATCTTTGCCAAAAAATAAAAATAGAAAAGAATCATTTCTATCTAATACCCCTATAAAACACGAAGTGCGGAGATCCAAATACATCAGATCCGTCCGTACAACAAATCCTACGATACATGACGCTTCAATCTTTAGCGCTAATTGCAATTAGCGCTAAACCTCCCGAGCGCACGTCTCCCGCAACCGCCGCCCAGCACGTCGTTCGCGCGGCCCCTCGCTTCTCACCGCCCTACTAAAACACGTCTTCGTCTAATCTCTCCGCGCTCATCACAGCCACCTCTCCGGTCAAATAGCAACGGCATGCACGACCCACACCCCTCCCCGCCGTCTCCCAACGTCGCCCTCCCCTGTGCCCCATCAACTATCCATCGCCGCCTACCCCATGACCTCCTCGCTCGCAGCTTGCTTGCCCTCTAAACGCGTTATCCTTAAAAAAGACCACACCCATGTCGAGGCTCAACTGCCGCTGTGATCCGGGAGAGGAACCATTGCCTCGCACTGCTGAGGCCGGTTCTGGAGCACTGGTGCCACTACCACTCCTCCTCGACACACCACCATGATCCGCGTTGTGATGCGACTCGAGCCGGCGGGAACCACCACGCCGTCCGCAATAGGCGTCGTTGGCATGCCACCGGAGGCCCGATCTGGGCGAGAGGAACCACCGCCTCGCTGCTTCGATGCCGCGTCAGGATCCGCTGGCTCGGATCCACGGATGTTCCTCCTCCGGTTAGCCGTGCCAGAGCCCTCCTCCGCTGGTTAGCCGTGCTAGAGCCCTCCTCCTCCCTTCTCTTTCCTCTCCTCACTAATCTCTCTTCCTCTCTCTGTTCCCGTGTTGCAGGACACCATGGCCATGGACCAAGCTCCGCCAGACCTTCCCTCGTGACTGTCGGCCTTCCTCTGGACCAGACCGACGACGGCGACTCCCGGGTCTGCCCCGCCGCCATTCGTTTTCGCCTTGCCTAGCCGCACTGCGCATCCGGACCACCTCCCCAGACAGCGTTGCCGTCGTCCCCAAGGCGGCGCCGGTCTCGGGCGCGTCGCAGGAGGTGTCGTTGTCAACGTCCATGTCGTCATCTGGCTGGGCCATCGAGGATCTCCTGCAGTTCTCCATACGGACACCGATCGTCTATCACAAATCAATCAGGTGAACCTTTAAATCAAATCAATCTAGTGATTTTTTTGGTGTGTTATCAATCAGCTTCCATGGGAAGTAGTAACGTTGGAGGGATCCTCACGTTTCCATTTTTCGGTGCTAATCGGTCAAATCTCTGTTTGACATGGTAACTTATGAGCACTCGTACCCTGCAGCGTCAAAGGAATACTCGGTTTCAGAGTTAATTTTTGTATGTCTGGCTCACCTAAATACTGATTTGATTCACTGCTAGGTAATTGAATAGGAAAAAGAAAAACGAGGTGCAGCTCAAGCAAATAACTGGTAGAAGAATGAAGAAGTAAGCGAGGTGCAACAAGGTCTGCAAACCAATGTCATTGTTGCAAGATTACTTTTCCGACAGTTGAAAAGAGAATGAGAGATAGCACTAAGTAAGTTGCTCTCGCTCACACCAAGTTAGGTCATCGAGCAGGTTGCTAAGCTTTGCAATTCGGGGGCATATGACACTAATTATTCGGTGGGTTGGGCGCAGCATGGCACTCAGCAGCTAGTAGGAAATAAATGGTTCTCTAAGTTGGGATGGTGTTGTGATTAATTATTGGCTTGTTGCCATCAGATTTACTTACATGGTCAGCTTCCAGTATTGAACTGTTATATGTAGCACCGCAGATGCATATATTATTATTCAGTGTATACTAAAGTGCTTACTTTGCAGAAGAAAAATGCATGGCGCAGATGGTGTTACTTGTTGTTCTAGGTGTGGTGATCTCAACATTTTTTGCTTGGCGCTGCTATACGGTACGTATGTGCTTGGATTGATAACGGACATAGGCCATTCAATTTAATGTTCTGATGCTTAATTTGTCGTAGCTTACTTTTCCGTATGCCTGAAACCGGAAAACATCATTCTTGTTCGGTGGACGCTTAGTGCAACCAGTCATGTTATTATTATTGCTCTTCTGAAAGACCTAGGCACAAGCAACAATTTCAGTACGATAATCAAAGGAGAATCCTTAATGAATGACGGGTATGCTACTTTGACTTCCAAATTGTTCATCTTTTGATTCTTTAGAATGTGTGTTTTCCCCCTGTCTGCATGCCCATTCCCGTGTTTTATTGGGAGCAGTTTCATTCATGAGAATCAAAATGGAATGAATGACTCAGTATACATATTACAAGTCTATTTGAGCTTTAGAATGTATGCTTCACACTAAAATGTAAAAGTATAAATTATATTGGTACAGTTGTATGTGAAATTTAACACAAGTGTATTTTCACTTCATTTAAAAAAATCACATCATTAGGAAAAAAGAGACCAGAGGGGTTTGGGGATGGGGCAGGGTGGGATGTGTGTGGATGAACCTACTTTGCATATTCCTAAGAAGAAGCAATGGGCAACTCATGTTAATTTGATCCGGGAAAAAGTACCCGACAAAGATAATTCTGCCCATGACTGAACTCTAAAACATAGCCAACGCGCCCACCACTGGGTTATTGCATAGTTAACTAATTGCGCCATGTACAACTATAAGATTATTTTGGATTGTATTCTAACTAAATAACCTTACATTCTACTGGGACGCTATTGAGTTATTTTATTGAATGGTGCTCAGAAAAGCTTTTGATGCAGGGCCCATAATAAAGTTTTTGTGAGAAGTTTCACTTGGAGTGTATGTGAATATTTTATAGGTCCAAACTAGACGATACAAAACCATGCTACCAATGCTAATCTCTATCTTCTTTGTCCATTGTTGCTCTGGGCCTTGCATTTGGAATTGCATCTCTACTACGGATGGGTTATATTTACGATGATACAATCATACAGATTTCACTTACCCTCGCAGCCAGATATATTGCTTTCCTCACTGTAAGATAATCAGATAACAGACATATGGAGGCTCTTATATTCTATTTTTATCTTTAGAAGGACATGATTTGCTCAGTGTTTTGAAATGGTTTGTAGCTCCAGTAATAGAATGGTTGTCAATCAACACTTTTTGCAACACTGGGATGTTGTTTTAATGGGCTTGTGATGGCAATCTAGGGTCATTTTTGGATGCATTCATGTGCGCCGATGAGGTATCCATGTACTCATGTAATATTAAAAAATTTATGTTGTTGTCATTTTCTTACCCTGGCAGTACGACTATGTATAAGGTACTCTAAGACTGCTAGAAAAGTATCTTTGCTTTTAACTATTTCCCCATGAAAGTACGTACTATTTTTCTCTAATATTGTGTGCTGATCAATGAACAACTTACTAATTTTTAAGTAATGACTCTGGATAAAGATGACGAACATAATCTTGGTGAAGGCATCTCAACGGAGATGGGACAGTGTTAATCTTCAATCAGTATTACACATTAGTAATCTTGAATGCATGTTTTTCATAGTTTACTTATGTGTGCATATGATTGGGACTAGGTTCTTCTCAGAAAATAATATTGATTGTCTCATCATTTCATTTACTCATTATATATTTTTTGTATCGGTCAAGATGTGCATTGCACGTGCAAGCTTACTAGTTTGTTATAAAAGTTCATCGAAAGTATCATGTATCTTAGATAAAACATAATAAAAATTACATCAAGATTTTAAGAACACCAAACGACCACTACTGCCGGCAAAACGAGCCATCGACGCGTCATTGTCGCCGCTTCCCTATTGGAGCCGGTTTGACCTTGTCGATGACTACCGAACAATCTTCGTGCACGTGCCCCTCAGAATCAACGCCTTGGAGCCACAATCATCATCGTTGAACCTTTTGCGTAGATATGAAGCGCATAACACTAATTCTCGCCACACGACGAAAAACACTAACCTCATGGCCCCAAGGAGACGGGAGAAATCTACGCCGGAGCTCCGTCGACTATATCCAGATGGATGGACTCAAGGGGGTCGAAACCCAAAAGACAAATTCGAAGAAAGAAGCGCCGCCATCCATCAGAATGCCGCACCTGCAAGGACTAAAAGAGCCTAACCTAAACAACTAACCAAAGCGGACGCACCAGGATTCTCCTCCTGCCACCGGCCACCGGAGCGACAGGCAGAGGGGAGGTGAATCCATGGCCTCGTCGGTGAAGTCTGGAGAATTTTTTTTACCCTACCCGCCTGGGTTTATATGAGGAAATGAGAGGAAGTCATCCTCGCCTTTTGAATTCAAGCAATCCAAGCTTGCAACGGACGTCGATAGCATGTTCAGCCCATGAAAGAAAAACATCAACAAAAACATTATTTATTATGTATTTGTATTGAACAATGAAAATTTCTCATTCGTATGCTTCCTAATAAAATGTTGTTTTCGAAAAAGCTATGTCAAGTGTGCTACCTCCAGCCACATATCATAATTCATATTATGTTGAAAGTTTCCCCTAAGGTTGGTCGAAGTATGAGGGGGTGTCCTCCTAGGACTCCTCCCTTGGTCACCTCTCCCCCAAGGCATAAGGGGCTATCCCCCTAGGATCTTCTAGAATATTCTAGAAGTTTCCATAACCTTTCAAAATCTTTCCGGATCTTTTCGGGTACTTTCGAAACCTGTGGCATCTTAAAGTGGTGATTCCATGCGTGAATCTTAAAAGCAGTGACATATGGTAATCCTTATGGGCACACCATTCCCTCCCATGCACCCTCCACAGGCAACGACACAAATGTTCCCTCTTTTGCACCTACCCGAGGAACGACCCCGCAAAGCATGACATCCACCCACGATGTAAGTATGTACATTACTAAAATCATCTATGGCAACTTCTCTGCGTAGCATGGCGAATCGTCCGGTTGTAGCATGGTATGGCAAATTGGAAACTTTGTTTGTTGTACCATAGCATTTTGTTTGCTATAACATGGTAATCCTTTTTTGCTAACACAGTAATTCTCTTTTGCGCACGTCAATTTCTAAACATGTGAGCAACTTCCTCTTCTCTTTAGCCTGTCAATTCTCTGTACTGCAACATGACAATTTTCTAAAAGGCATCGCATTTTTTCTGTTGTAGTATGGCAATTTGTTTTCTATAGCTTGACATTTTTGCTTGTTTAGCATGATAATTCCTTATGTTATAGGATAGCAAAACTCTTTGTTTTAACATGACAATTCTTGAATGTTCCTCATAGTGATTCTTTGAGCAAATGATGAGGAAAATCAGTGTCCTGTTGTGGTAGGCTTTGTTTTCTTTTTTGTGATAATCTTGGTTGAGGAACGTATGCGCAGTGAAGCCAGACCAATAAAGTTCAAAACCTAGACTTGGCACCAGTGCTTGTATTGTTCTGAATTTATTTCAGTCTTTCCGGTGATGTTTGTTTAGTGAGAGGATTCTGTCGACTACGAGACGTCAGTGATGACTTTGTCAATCTCATCATGTTGGGTCGGCTCTGTATGATGCTCATAGGGGTAATGTGTGTGCATGCGTGTTGTGGAACGTAGTAATTTCAAAAAAATTCCTACGCACACGCAAGATCATGGTGATGGCATAGCAATGAGAGGGGAGAGTGTTGCCCACGTACCCTCGTAGACCGAAAGCGGAAGCGTTATGACAACGCGGTTGATGTAGTCGTACGTCTTCACGATCCGACCGATCCAAGTACCGAACGTACGGCACCTCCGAGTTCAGCACATGTTCAGCTCGATGACGATCCCTGGACTCCAATCCAGCAAAGTGTCGGGGATGAGTTCCGTCAGCACGACGGCGTGGTGACGATGATGATGTTCTACCGGCGCAAGGCTTCGCCTAAACTCCGCGACGATATGACCAAGGTGGAATATGGTGGAGGGGGGGCACCGCACACGGCTAAGGAACGATCCGTAGATCAACTTGTCTGTCATGGGGTGCCCCTGCCCCCGTATATAAAGGAGTGGAGGAGGGGGAGGGCCGGCCCTCTCTATGGCGCGCCCTAGGGGAGTCCTACTCCCACCGGGAGTAGGATTCCCTCTTTCCTAGTAAAACTAGGAGCCCTTCCATGTAGTAGGAGTAGGAGAGAAGGAAAGGGAAGAGAGAAGGGAAGGAAGGAGGGGGTGCGGCCCCTCCCCCTAGTCCAATTCGGACTAGGCCTTGGGCGGGCGCGCGGCCTGCCCTAGGCAGCCCCTCTCTCTTTCCCGTATGGCCCAATAAGGCCCAATACTTCTCCCCGGCGAATTCCCGTAACTCTCCGGTGCTCCGATAAATACCCGAATCACTCGGAACCTTTCCGAACTCCGAATATAGTCGTTCAATATATCGATCTTTACGTCTCGACCATTTCGAGACTCCTCGTCATGTCCCCGATCTCATCTGGGACTCCGAACTCCTTCGGTACATCAAAACTCATAAACTCATAATATAACTGTCATCGTAACGTTAAGCGTGCGGACCCTACGGGTTCGAGAACTATGTAGACATGACGTAGAACTGTTTCCGGTCAATAACCAATAGTGGAACCTGGATGTTCATATTGGCTCCTACATATTCTACGAAGATCTTTATCGGTCAAACCGCATAACAACATACGTTGTTCACTTTGTCATCGGTATGTTACTTGCCCGAGATTCGATCGTCGGTATCCAATACCTAGTTCAATCTCGTTACGGGCAAGTCTCTTTACTCGTTCCGTAATACATCATCCCACAACTAACTCATTAGTTGCAATGCTTGCAAGGCTTAAGTGATGTGTATTACCGAGAGGGCCCAGAGATACCTCTCCGACAATCGGAGTGACAAAACCTAATCTCGAAATACGCCAACCCAACATGTACCTTCGGAAACACCTGTAGAGCACCTTTATAATCATCCAGTTACGTTGTGACGTTTGGTAGCACACAAAGTGTTCCTCTGGTAAACGGGAGTTGCATAATCTCATAGTCACAGGAACATGTATAAGTCATGAAGAAAGCAGTAGCAACATATTAAACGATTGTGTGCTAAGCTAACGGAATGGGTCAAGTCAATCACATCATTCTCCTAATGATGTGATCCCGTTAATCAAATAACAACTCTTTTGTCCATGGCTAGGAAACTTAACCATCTTTGATTCACGAGCTAGTCAAGTAGAGGCATACTAGTGACACTATGTTTGTCTATGTATTCACACATGTATTATGTTTCCGGTTAATACAATTCTAGCATGAATAATAAACATTTATCATGAAATAAGGAAATAAATAATAACTTTATTATTGCCTCTAGGGCATATTTCCTTCAGTCTCCCACTTGCACTAGAGTCAATAATCTAGTTCACATCATCATGTGATTCAACACCAATATTCACATCTGTATGTGATTAATACCCATAGTTCACATCATCATGTGATCAACACCCAAAGGGTTTACTAGAATCAATAATCTAGTTCACATCGCTATGTGATTAACACCTAAAGAGTACTAAGGTATGATCATGTTTTGCTTGTGAGAGAAGTTTAGTCAACGGGTCTGTCACATTCAGAGCCGTATGTATTTTGCAAATATTCTATGTCTATAATGCTCTGCACGGAGCTACTCTAGCTAATTGCTCCCACTTTCAATATATATCCAGATTGAGACTTAGAGTCATCTGGATCGGTGTAAAAGCTTGCATCGATGTAACTCTTCACGACGAACTCTTTTATCACCTCCATAATCGAGAAACATCTCCTTAGTCCTCACTAAGGATATTCTTGACCGCTGTCCAGTGATCTACTATTAGATCAAAATTGTATTCCTTTGCTAAACACAAAGCAAGGTATACAATAGTTCTGGTTCACAGCATAGCATACTTTATAGAACCTATGACTGAGGCATAGGGAATGACTTTTCATTCTCTTTCTATCTTCTGCCGTGGTCGGGCTTTGAGTCTTACTCAACTTCATACCTTGCAACACAGGCAAGAACTCCTTCTTTGACTGTTCCATTTTGAACTACTTCAAAATCTTGTCAAGGTATGTATTCATTGAAAAACTTATCAAGCGTCTTGATCTATCTCTATAGATCTTGATGCTCAATATGTATGCAGCTTCACCGAGGTCTTTCTTTGAAAAACTCCTTTCAAACACTCCTTTATGCTTTGCAGAATAATTCTACATTATTTCCGATCAACAATATGTCATTCACATATACTTATCAGAAAGGTTGTAGTGCTCCCACTCACTTTCTTGTAAATACAGGCCTTTCCAAAAGTCTGTATAAAACCATATGCTTTGATCAACTCATCAAAGCGTATATTCCAACTCCGAGATGCTTGCACCAGTCCATTGATGGATCGCTGGAGCTTGCACATTTTGTTAGCACCTTCAGGATTGACAAAACCTTCTGGTTGCATCATATACAACTCTTCTTTTAAGAAAACCGTTAAGGAATGCAGTTTTGACATCCATTTGCTAGATTTCATAAAATGTGGCAATTGCTAACATGATTCGGACAGACTTAAGCATCGCTACACTTGAGAAAATCTCATTGTAGTCAACACCTTGAACTTGTCAAAAACCTTTTTGCGACAAGTCGAGCTTTGTAGATAGTAACACTACTATCAGTGTCTGTCTTCTTCTTGAAGATCCATTTATTTTCTATGGCTTGCCGATCATCCGGCAAGTCCACCAAAGTCCATACTTTGTTCTCATACATGGATCATATCTCAGATTTTATGGCCTCAAGCCATTTCGCGGAATCTGGGCTCATCATCGCTTCCTCATAGTTCGTAGGTTCATCATGGTCTAGTAACATTACTTCTAGAACACGATTACCATACCACTCTAGTGCGGATCTTACTCTGGAAGACCTACGAGGTTTGGTAGCAACTTGATCTGAAGTTTCATGATCATCATCATTAACTTCCTCACTAATTGGTGTAGGAATCACTGGAACTTATTTCTGTGATGAACTACTTTCCAATAAGGGAGAAGGTACAGTTACCTCATCAAGTTCTACTTTCCTCCCACTCACTTCTTTCGAGAGAAACTCCTTCTCTAGAAAGGATCCATCTTAGCAACGAATAACTTGCCTTCGGATCTGTGATAGAAGGTGTACCCAATAGTTACCTTTGGGTATTCTATGAAGACGCACTTCTCCGATTTGGGTTTGAGCTTATCAGGTTGAGACTTTTTCACATAAGCATCGCAGCCCTAAAATTTAAGAAACGACAACTTTGTTTACTACTAAACCATAGTTCATACGGTGTCATCTCAACGGATTTAGATGGTGCCCTATTAAACGTGAATGCAGCTATCTCTAATGCATAAACCCAAAACCGATAATGGTAAATCAATAAGAGACATCATAGATCGCACCATATCCAATAAAGTGCGGTTACGACGTTCGGACACACCATAATGTTGTGGTGTTCCAGGTGGCGTGAGCTGTGAAACTATTCCACGTTGTTTTAATTGAAGACCAAACTCGTAACTCAAATATTCGTCTCCGCAATCAGATCGCAGAAATTTTATTTTCTTGTTACGATGATTTTCCACTTCACTCTGAAATTCTTTGAACCTTTCAACTATTTCAGACTTATGTTTCATCAAGTAGAGATACCCATATCTGCTCAAATCATCTTGTGAAGGTCAAAAAATAATGATACTTGCCACGAGCATCAACACTCATTGGATCGCATACATCGGTATGTATTATTTCCAACAAGTCAGTAGCTCGTTCCATTGTTCTGAAGAACGGAGTTTTAGTCATCTTGCCCATACGGCACGGTTCGCAAGCATCAAATGATTCATAACCAAGTGATTCCAAAAATCCATCTTTATGGAGTTTCTTCATGCGCTTTACACTGATATGACCCAAACGGCAGTGCCACAAATAACTTGCACTATCATTATTAACTTTGCATCTTTTGGCATCAATATTATGAATATGTGTATCACTACGATCGAGATCCAACAAACTATTTTCATTGGGTGTATGACCATTAAAGGTTTTATTCATGTAAACAGAATAACAATTATTCTCTGACTTTAAATGAATAACCATATTGCAATAAACATGATCAAATCATATTCATGCTCAACGCAAACGCTAAATAACATTTATTTAGGTTTAACACTAATCCCGAAAGTATAGGGAGTGTGCAATGATGATCATATCAATCTTGGAACTACTTCCAACACTCATCGTCACTTCCCCTTCAACTAGTCTCTGTTTATTCTGTAACTCCTATTTCGAGTTACTAATCTTAGCAACCGAACAAGTATCAAATACTCAGGGGCTACTATAAACACTAGTAAGGCACATATCAATAACCTGTATATCAAATATACCCTTGTTCACTTTGCCATCCTTCTTATCCACCAAATGTTCAGGGCATTTCCGCTTCCAGTGACCATTTCCTTTGTAGTGTAAGCACTCAATTTCAGGCTTTGGTCCAGCTTTGGTCTTCTTCACGGGAGTGACAGCTTGTTTGCCATTCTACTTGAAGTTTCCCTTTCTTTCCCTTTGCCCTTTTCTTGAAACTAGTGGTCTTGTCAATCATCAACACTTGATGTTCTTTCTTGATTTCTACCTTCATTGATTTCAACATCACGAAGAGCTCGGGAATCATTTTCGTCATCCTTTGCATACTATAGTTCATCACGAAGTTCTACTAACTTGGTGATGGTGACTAGAGAACTCTGTCAATCACTATCTTATCTGGAAGATTAACTCCCACTTGATTCAAGCGATTGTAGTACCCAGACAATCTGAACACTTGCTCACTAGTTGAGCGATTCTCCTCCATCCTTTAGCTGTAGAACTTGTTGGAGACTTCATATCTCTCAACTCGGGTATTTGCTTGAAATATTAACTTCAATTCCTGGAACATCTCATATGGTCCATGACGTTCAAAACGTCTTTGAAGTCCCGATTCTAAGCCGTTAAGCATAGTGCACTAAACTTTCAAGTAGTCATCATATTGAGCTAGCCAAACGTCAATAATGTCTGCATATGCTCCTGCAATAGGTTTGTCACCTAGCGGTGCATCGAGGACATAATTCTTCTGCGCAGCAATGAGGATAAACCTCAGATCACGGATCCAATCCGCATCATTGCTACTAACATTTTTCAACACAATTTTCTCTAGGAACATATCAAAATAAACATATGAAAGCAACAACGCAAGCTATTGATCTACAACATAATTTGCAAAATACTACCAGGACTAAGTTCATGATAAATTTAAGTTCAATTAATCATATTACTTAAGAACTCCCACTTAGAAAGACATCCCTCTAATCCTCTAAGTGATCACGTGATCCAAATCAACTAAACCATAACCGATCATCACGTGAAATGGAGTAGCTTTCAATGGTGAACATCATTATGTTGATCATATCTACTATATGATTCACGCTCGACCTTTCGGTCTCCGTGTTCCGAGGCCATATCTACATATGCTAGGCTCGTTAAGTTTAACCTGAGTATTACGCGTGTGCAAAACTGGCTTGCACCCGTTGTAGATGGACGTAGAGCTTATCACACCCGATCATCACGTGGTGTCTGGGCACGACGAACTTTGGCAACAGTGCATACTCAGGGAGAACACTTTTATCTTGAAATTTAGTGAGAGATCATCTTATAATGCTACCGTCAATCAAAGCAAGATAAGATGCATAAAGGATAAACATCACATGCAATCAATATAAGTGATATGATATGGCCATCATCATCTTGTGCTTGTGATCTCCATCTCCGAAGCACCGTCGTGATCACCATCGTCACCGGCGCGACACCTTGATCTCCATCGTAGCATCATTGTCGTTTACGCCATCTATTGCTTCTACAACTATCGCTACCGCTTAGTGATAAAGTAAAGCAATTACAGGGCGTTTGCATTTTATACAATAAAGCGACAACCATATGGCTCCTGCCAGTTGCCGATAACTTCGGTTACAAAACATGATCATCTCATACAATAAATATAGCATCACGTCTTGACCATATCACATCACAACATGCCCTGCAAAAACAAGTTGGGCGTCCTCTACTTTGTTGTTGCAAGTTTTACGTGGCTGCTACGGGCTTAGCAAGAACCTTTCTTACCTACGCATCAAAACCACAACGATAGTTCGTCAAGTTAGTGATGTTTTATCCTTCGCAAGGACCGGGCGTAGCCACACTCGGTTCAACTAAAGTTGGAGAAACTGACACCCGCCAGCCACCTGTGTGCAAAGCACGTCGGTAGAACCAGTCTCGCGTAAGCGTACGCGTAATGTCGGTCCGGGCCGCTTCATCCAACAATACCGCCGAACCAAAGTATGACATGCTGGTAAGTAGTATGACTTGTATCGCCCACAACTCACTTGTGTTCTACTCGTGCATATAACATCAACGCATAAAACCTAGGCTCGGATGCCACTGTTGGGGAACGTACTAATTTCAAAAAAATTCCTACGCACACGCAAGATCATGGTGATGGCATAGCAACGAGAGGGGAGAGTGTTGTCCACGTACCCTTGTAGACCGAAAGCGGAAGCGTTATGACAACGCGGTTGATGTAGTCGTACGTCTTCACGATCCGACCGATCCAAGTACCGAACGTACAGCACCTCCGAGTTCAGCACACGTTCAGCTCGATGACGATCCCTGGACTCCAATCCAGCAAAGTGTCGGGGATGAGTTCCGTCAGCACGACGGCGTGGTGACGATGATGATGTTCTACCGGCGCAAGGCTTCTCCTAAACTCCGCGACGATATGACCGAGGTGGAATATGGTGGAGGGGGGCACCGCACACGGCTAAGGAATGATCCGTAGATCAACTTGTCTGTCATGGGGTGCCCCTGCCCCCGTATATAAAGGAGTGGAGGAGGGGGAGGGCCGGCCCTCTCTATGGCGCGCCCTAGGGGAGTCCTACTCCCACCGGGAGTAGGATTCCCTCTTTCCTAGTAGAACTAGGAGCCCTTCCATGTAGTAGGAGTAGGAGAGAAGGAAAGGGAAGAGAGAAGGGAAGGAAGGAGGGGGTGCGGCCCCTCCCCTTAGTCCAATTCAGACTAGGCCTTGGGCGGGCGCGCGGCCTGCCCTAGGCAGCCCCTCTCTCTTTCTCGTATGGCCCAATAAGGCCCAATACTTCTCCTCGGTGAATTCCCGTAACTCTCCGGTACTCCGATAAATACCCGAATCACTCAGAACCTTTTCGAACTCCGAATATAATTGTCCAATATATCGATCTTTACGTCTTGACCATTTCGAGACTCCTCGTCATGTCCCCGATCTCATCCGGGACTCCGAACTCCTTCGGTACATCAAAACTCATAAACTCATAATATAGCTGTCATCGTAACGTTAAGCGTGCGGACCCTACGGGTTCGAGAACTATGTAGACATGACCTAGAACTGTTTCCGGTCAATAACCAATAGTGGAACCTAGATGTTTATATTGGCTCCTACATATTCTACGAAGATCTTTATCGGTCAAACCGCATAACAACATACGTTGTTCCCTTTGTCATCGGTATGTTACTTGCCCGAGATTCGATCATCGGTATCCAATACCTAGTTCAATCTCGTTACCGGCAAGTCTCTTTACTCGTTCCGTAATACATCATCCCACAACTAACTCATTAGTTGCAATGTTTGCAAGGCTTAAGTGATGTGTATTACCAAGAGGGCCCAGAGATACCTCTCCGACAATCGGAGTGACAAAACCTAATCTCGAAATACGCCAACCCAACATGTACCTTCGGAGACACCTGTAGAGCACCTTTATAATCACCCAGTTACGTTGTGACGTTTGGTAGCACACCAAGTGTTCCTCTGGTAAACGGGAGTTGCATAATCTCATAGTCACAGGAACATGTATAAGTCATGAAAAAAGCAGTAGCAACATACTAAACGATTGTGTGCTAAGCTAACGGAATGGGTCAAGTCAATCACATCATTCTCCTAATGATGTGATCCCGTTAATCAAATGACAACTCTTTTGTCCATGGCTAGGAAACATAACCATCTTTGATTCACGAGCTAGTCAAGTAGAGGCATACTAGTGACACTATGTTTGTCTATGTATTCACACATGTATTATGTTTCCGGTTAATACAATTCTAGCATGAATAATAAACATTTATCATGAAATAAGGAAATAAATAATAACTTTATTATTGCCTCTAGGGCATATTTCCTTCAATGCGTTCATAGGACGGAATGTATATGTGTGTGTGTGAGCATACGTGATTACACCGTGTGTAAAAAACGTTCATTCACACAGGATAAACATCAGCTCCCTATTAGCGTCCTTTTTAGTGGATTTATGACTCAGTTGTCACGGGTAATTTTGATGTAATAAAAAGGAAAAAAGATTCTTTTAGTTGGCGGATTCGCCAAAGAGGATGACACTTACGAAAATTGCAATTTTAGTTATAGGGGTGACATTTTTTAAAACTAGCATGCCAATTTCTTCCCAGAAAGAAATTGTTGTCTTTTCTTTAAATGACATCATTTAATCTTGATCAAATGGCGATGGCGTTTGTTGGGAGTTCTTACTTCTCAGCGAACATTCACCAGTTAACCGAAAGGTGGTTGCTACAAATCAGCCGGATGGAAATCATCCTCCTAGCCAGTCGTCCGATTTGACATTGGTGGCGTTCGATCGCAGTAGCCCATCCTCGATCCACACCGTGTCCTCCTTTGCAGGTGCAGCAGCCCGTCGTCAATCCACACCGTGCCTCCTCTAAACACAACGATGGTGCAGCAAAAGGCAACGGTGGCACCTGCGCTGGCGACCTCGCAGCACCGGGGCTGCCGGAGATGTTGCATCATAGCTCCAAAAGAGCCGCTGGTGACCCGCTATGACGCAGCACTAAGACTCACTGGGGGGCTACACCATGGTAGCTCGGACTGCTGCAAAAAAAAGCTTCAACATAACAACAATGACACCCGACGAAGCACCACTGCAGCTCCATAGTAGCACCCTCGGTGACCGCGAAGATCCATTGCAGCCGCGACGGAGCTCCAATGACCCCGACAGCACTCCATTGTAGCTCCGACGAAGCTCCATTGCAGTGCGGAGGAGCTCCAACGACCCCGACAACGCTCCATTGCAGCTCCGGTGGAGCTTCGTTGTACCCGCAGTGAAGCTCCCAACGACTCCGGCCGTCCGCCGGCGCTCCATTCCAGCCTCCGGTGGCTCCGGCGATGCTCGTGTTGTATCTCTATCTCGCATCAATGATCCTGACGATGCTCCATTGAATCTTCAGGAGTGCCTTATGGGTGAATCGAAGAGAGGCAGGGGAGATACGAGGGCATGTTGATGGAAATATGCCCTAGAGGCAATAATAAAATGGTTATTATTATATTTCCTTAATCATGATAAATGTTTATTATTCATGCTAGAATTGTATTGACCGGAAACTTAAATATATGTGTGGAGATATAAACAAATACCGTGTCCCTAGTGAGCCTCTACTAGACTAGCTCGTTGATCAAGGATGGTTAAGGTTTCCTAACCATAGACATGATTTGTCATTTGATAACGGGATCACATCATTAGGAGAACGATGTGATGGACAAGACCCATTTGTTAGCTTAGCATATGATCGTTCAGTTTATTGCTATTGCTTTCTTAATGTCAAATACATATTCCTTCGACTATGAGATCATGCAACCCCCGGATACCGGAGGAGTACCTTGTGTGCTATCAAACTTCATAACGTAACTAGGTGATCATAAATATGCTCTACATGTATCTCTGAAGGTGTCTGTTGAGTTGGCATGGATCGAGATTAGGATTTGTCACTCCGTGTATCAGAGAGGTATCTCTGGGCCCTCTCGGTAATACACATCATAATAAGCTTGCAAGCAAAATGACTAAGGAGTTAGTTACAAGAAGATGTATTACGGAACGAGTAAAGAGATTTGCCGGTAACGAGATTGAAATAGGCATGGAGATACCGATGATCGAATCTCAGGCAAGTAACATACCGACAGACAAAGGGAATTACGTATGTTGTCATAACGGTTCGACCGATAAATATCTTCATAGAATATGTAGGAACCAATATGAGCATCCAGGTTCCGCTATTGGTTATTGACTGGAGAGGTGCCTCGATCATGTCTACATAGTTCTCGAACCCGTAGGGTCCGCACGCTTAACATTCATTGACGATATAGTGTTATATGAGTTATATGATTTGGTGACTGAATGTTGTTCGGAGTCCTGAATGAGACCACAGACATAACGAGGAGCTCCGGAATGGTTTGAGGTAAAGATTGATATATAGGATGATGCTATTCGGACACCGAAAAGGTTTCAGATTGAACCGGGTATTCATCGGATCACCGGAAGGGGTTCCGGGAAGCCCTGAGAGTCTATATGGGCTTAATGGGCCAAAGAGGGAACACACCAGCCCACAAGGGGCTGGTGCACCCCTCTCCCTGACTGTCGGGCCTAGGAGAAGGAAAGGGGAAGGGTTGGCCCCTCCTGCCTTTCCCTCCTCATGAGAGAAAGGAAAGGCGGGGCGTCACCTCTCCCTGCCTTCCTCCCGCGCACAAAAAAGGAAAAGTGGTGCGGCCTAGAGCAGGAGCCCAAGGAGGATTTGGCCTCCTTTGGTGGGGGGGGGGCTCCTGGCTGCCTCCCCTCTCCCCCCACATATATGTGTGGGAGGGGGCGCCACACAAGAAGATGACAATCTTTTAGCCGTGTGCGGCGCCCCTCTCCACAGTTTCGTCCCTCGGTCATATTTTTGTAGCGCTTAGGCGAAGCCTTGCGGAGATAACTTCACCACCGCCGTCAACATGCCGTTGTGCTACCTGAACTTATCCACTACTTCGTCCATCTTGCTGGATCAAGAAGGCAAGGACGTCACCGAGCTGAACGTGTGCTGAACGTGGAGGTGCCATACGTTCGGTACTTTATCGGTTGGATCGTGAAGAAGTTCGACTACATCAACCGCGTTAATAAACGCTTCCGCTTACGGTCTACGAGGGCACGTAGACATACTCCCCCCCTTGTTGCTATGCATCTCCATGGATAGATCTTGCGTGTGCGTAGAATTTTTTTGTTTTCCATGCAACGTTTCCCAATAGTGGCATCCGAGCTAGGTATATGCTTAGATGATATGCATGAGTAGAACACAAAGAGTTGCGGGCGGTGATAGTCATACTACTTACCACCATCTTATTTTGATTCAGCGGTATTGTGGGATGAAGTGGCCCGGACCAACCTTACATGTCCACGTACATGAGACCGGTTCCACCGACAGACATGCAACTTGTTTTGCATAAAGGTGGCTGGCGGGTGTCTGTTTCTCCTACTTTAGTTGAATCAAATTTGACTACGGCCGGTCCTTGAAGAAGGTTAAAACAACAAACTTGATAAATCACCGTTGTGGTTTTTGCCGTAGGTAAGAACGGTTCTTGCTAGAAGCCCGTAACAGCCACGTAAAACTTGCAACAACAAAGTAGAAGACATCTAACTTGTTTTTGCAGGGCATGTTGTGATGTGATATGGTCAAGATGTGTTGTGATATACGTTCTTGCATGAAATGATCATGTTTTGCAATATCGACAACTGGCAGGAGCCTTAGGGTTGTGTTATTTATTGTATGAAATGCAAGCACCATAGTTGCTTTACTTTATCACTATGCGTTGGCAATAGTTGTAGAAGCAATAGTTGGCGAGACGATGAAACGTCAGTTTTGCATCATGCTTTTACATTGATATTTATTGCATTATGGGCTGTTATTACATGTTATATCACAATACTTATGCCTTTTCTCTCTTATTTTACAAGGTTTATATGAAGAGGGAGAATGTCGGCAGTTGAAATTCTAGACTGGAAAAGGAGCAAATATTAAAGACCTATTGTGCACAACTCCAAAAGTCCTAAAACTTCACGGAGAATATTTTTGGAATATATAAAAGATATTGGGCGAAGAAAGCACCAGAGGGGGGCCACCTGCCATCCACAAGGGTGGAGGGCGCCCCTACCCCCTGGGCGCGCCCTCCGATCTTGTGGGCCCCCTGGCAGGCCCCCGGCGCCCATCTTCTGCTATATGGTGTGTTTTGGCCTGGAAAAATCAGAAGGAAGCTTTCGGGACGAAGCGCCACCTTCTCGAGGCGAAACTTGGGCAGAACCAATCTAGGGCTCCGGCAGAGCTGTTCTGCCCGAGAAACATCCCTCCGGGAGGGGGAAATCATCGCCATCATCATCACCACCGATCCTCTCATCTAGAGGGGGTCAATCTCCATCAACATCTTCACCAGCACCATCTCCTCTCAAAATCTAGTTAATCTCTCGTATCCAGTCTCTGTCTCAAAACCTCATATTGGTGCATGTGGGTTGCTAGTAGTGTTGATTACTCCTTGTAGTTGATGCTAGTTGGTTTATTCGATGGAAGATCATATGTTCAGATCCTTAATGATAATTAATACTCCTCTAATTATGAACATGAATATGCTTTGTGAGTAGTTACGTTTGTTCCTGAGGACATGGGAGAAGTCTTGTTTTAATTAATCATGTGAATTTGATATTCGTTTGATATTTTGATGAGATGTATGTTGTCTCTCCTCTAGTGGTGTTATGTGAACGTCGACTACATGACACTTCACCATGATTTGGGCCTAGGGGAAGGCATTGGGAAGTAATAAGTAGATGATGGGTTGCTAGAGTGACAGAAGCTTAAACCCTAGTTTATGTGTTGCATCGTAAGGGGCTGATTTGGATCCATATGTTTCATGTTATGGTTAGGTTTACCTTAATTCTTCTTTCGTAGTTGCAGATGCTTGCAAGAGGGGTTAATCATAAGCGGGAGGCTTGTCCAAGGAAGGGAAGCACCCAAGCACCGATCCACCCACATATCAAATTATCAAAGTGACAAACGCGAATCATATGAGCATGATGAAAACTAACTTGACAATAATTCCCATGTGTCCTCGGGAGTGCTTTGCTTTATATAAGAGTTCGTCCAGGCTTATCCTTCGCTACAAAAAGGATTGGGCAACCTTGCTGCACCTTGTTTACTTTCGTTACTTGTTACCCATTGCAAATTATCTCATCATACAACAATCTGTTACCGATAATTTCAGTGCTTGCAGAGAATACCCTGCTGAAAACTGCTTGTCATTTCCTTCTACTCCTCGTTGGGTTCGACACTTTTACTTATCTAAAGGACTATGATATAACCCCTATACCAATACTCTTTTCTGGCGCCGTTGCCGGGGAGTGAAGCGCCTTTGGTAAGTGGAATTTGGTAAGGAAACATTTATATAGTGTGCTGAAATTTATTGTCACTTGTTACTATGGAAAATAATCCTTTGAGGGGCTTGTTCGGGGTATCTTCACCTCGACCGGAAGAGCAAAGACTTGCTCCTCAACCTACTACACCTACTAAAAATATTTATTATGAAATTCCTTCGGGTATGATAGAGAAATTGCTAGCTAATCCTTATGCAGGAGATGAAACATTGATGTCTGCTAGGACTACGTTGGTATTTCCCCAAAGAGGAAGGGATGATGCAGCATAGCGACAGTAGGTATTTTCCTCAGTTATGAGACCAAGGTTATCAAACCATTAGGAGAACTAAGCAACAGTACGTAAACAACACCTGCACACAAATAACAAATACTCGCAACCCGACGTATTAAAGGGGTTGTCAATCCCTTTCGGGCAACGACGCCAGAAATTGGCAAACAGACGTGAGAGAGTTGTAAATATTGATAGATCGAATGCCAAATAAAATAAATTGCAGCAAGGTTTTTATTTATTTTCCGTTTAATAGATCTAAAAATAAAAGGCAAATAAAATAGATCACAAAGGCAAATAATATGGGAAAGAGACCCGGGGGCCGTAGGTTTCACTAGTGGCTTCTCTCTCGAGAAAAATAGCAAACGGTGGGTAAATAAATTACTGTTGGGCAACTGATAGAACTTCAAATAATAATAATGATATCCAGGCATCACGTCCTAGATTAGTAGACCGACTCCTGCCTGCATCTACTACTATTACTCCACACATCGACCGCTATCCAGCATGCATCTAGTATATTAAGTTCATGGAGAAACAGAGTAATGCAATAAGAATGATGACATGGCGTAGATAAGATCTATTTATGTAAAAATAGACCCCATCGTTTTATCCTTAGTAGCAACGATACATACGTGTCGGTTCTCCTTCTGTCACTGGGATCAAGCACCATAATTTCAAAATTTCCCTACGATCACGCAAGATCTATCTAGGAGATGCATAGCAACGAGAGGGGAGAGTGTGTCCATGTACCCTCGTAGACCGAAAGCGGAAGCGTTTAGTAACGCGGTTGATGTAGTCGAATGTCTTCGTCATCCAACCAATCCAAGTACCGAACGTTCGGCACCTCCGTGTTCAGCACACGTTCAGCTCGATGACGTTCCTCGTACTCTTGATCTAGTTCAGGACGAGGGTGAGTTCCGTCAGCACGACGACGTGGCGACGGGGATGATGATGTTACCAGCGCAGCGCTTCGCCTAAGCACTATGGTGATATGATCGAGGTGTGTAACTGTGGAGGGGGGCACTGCACACGGCTAAGGCAAAACTTGGTGTGTTCTAGGGTGCCCCTGCCCCCGTATATAAAAGAGGGAGGGGGAGGCCAGCCGGCCAAGCTAGGCGCGCCGGGAGAAGGGGAATCCTACTAGGACTCCAAGTCCTAGTAGGTTTCCACCTAAAGGAGAAGGGGGGAGGAAGGGAGAGGGGGGTCGCGCCCCCAACCCCTTGTCCGATTCGAACTGGACTTGGGAGGGGGGGGGGCGCAACCTCCTGGCCGCTACTTCTTCCTCCCACTAAGGCCCACTAAGGCCCATCAACTCCCCGGGGGGTTCTGGTAACCTCCCAGTACTCCAGAAAATACCCGAACTTCTCCGGAACCATTCCGATGTTCGAGTATAGCCCTTCAATATATCAATCTTTATGTCTCGACCATTTTGAGACTGCTTGTTATGTCCGTGATCTCATCCGGGACTCTGAACAAACTTCGGTCATCAAAACACATAACTCATAATAAAAATCGTCATCGAACGTTAAGCGTGGAGACCCTGCGGGTTCGAGAACTATGTAGACATGACCGAGACACATCTCCAATCAACGACCAATAGCGGAACCTGGATGCTCATATTGGCTCCTACATATTCTACGGAGATCTTTATCGGTCAAATCGCATAACAACATACGTTGTTCCCTTTGTCATCGGTATGTTACTTGCCCGAGATTCGATTGTCGATATCATCATACCTAGTTCAATCTCGTTACTAGAAAGTCTCTTTACTTGTTCCGTAATGCTTCATCCCACAACTAACTCATTAGTCACATTGTTTGCAAGGCTTATAGTGATGAGCATTACCAAGAGGGCCCAGAGATACCTCTCCGATACACAAAGTGACAAATTCTAATCTCTATCTATGCCAACCCAACAAACACCTTCGAAGACACCTGTAGAGCATCTTTATAACCACCCAATTATGTTTGTGACGTTTGATAGCATACAAGGTGTTCCTCCGGTATTCGGGAGTTGCATAATCTCACAGTGTGAGGAACATGTATAAGTCATGAACAAAGCAGTAGCAATGAAACTGTAACGATCATAATGCTAAGCTAATGGATGGGTCTTGTCCATCACATCATTCTCCTAATGATGTGATCCCATTCATCAAATGACAGCACATGTCCATAACCATCTTTGATTAACGAGCTAGTCAAGTAGAGGCATACTAGGGACACTATGTATTGTCTATGTATTCACACATGTATTATGTTTCCGGTTAATACAATTCTAGCATGAATAATAAACATTTATCATGAAATAAGGAAATAAATAATAACTTTATTATTGCCTCTAGGGCATATTTTCTTCAGTGCGTTCATAGGATGGAATGTATATGTGTGTGTGAGCATACGTGATTACACCGTGTGTAAAAAACGTTCATTCACACAGGATAAACATCAGCTCCCTATTAGCGTCCTTTTTAGTGGATTTATGACTCATTTGTCACAGGTAATTTTGATGTAATAAAAAGGAAAAAAGATTCTTTTAGTTGGCGGAATTTTGATGTAATAAAAATATCATTTCACACATGTACTAAGTTTCTGGTTAATACAATTCTAGCATGAATAATAAAAAATTATCATGATATAAGGAAATACAAACAACAACTTTATTATTGCCTCTAGGGCATATTTCCTTCACTCGCCAGTTGTTATCCTCGTGGCAGATGTTGCTACCGCCGCCTTAGAAGCAACAACGGCCATTTGGGCTGCCATGGCCGCCCGGTTGCAGATTGCGATCACCCTCATGAATCTTGTTAGCACGCGCATGGCGGCTGCAGGCGCGCTATCGCTGGAGTGGGCCGCCTAAGTTGCCCTCGGGACGTGGGTCCACGTCCCCATCTTTCACCAGCGACAATTGAATAGTGAAATGATATTTGGGGAGCGAGCTAGTGTGCTTGACATGCCGACTGTGGACTGTAGCCGACGGACCTTCTCGCGTAAGCCATAGGCGTACTATACTCTGACAGTGCTCTAGGATATTTTGTACTGCATCTCACACGGTTGGTGATAATAGACTGTGTGGGATCTACTTGATTTTTCATCTTGATTTGAATTACATAATGGGGCCACAGCTGCAAAGGATGGTGTTTGAATTGCTAGAGCTTCTATCTATAGTGAACATGCAACTATAGGCGTGTCGTCAAAAAAATTGGAATTATTCAGGATTCGTTTGGACATTTTTATACAATAACCTGGTTTTCCAGGCATTTCAGGTGCAGAATTCAAATTAAACCACATGCAGATGCTCCGGTGCACCAAAATGGGTTGTAAAATGATATATTTGTCCATGGGTTGATGCTTACGTCCCATTCAAGAAATGGGATGAATTTCAAATACCACGGCACCGTGGATCTCCGGCAAATGTTGAGGTGCTTGCTTTTGTAATTCTAGTAAATACAAAACTCGTTTGAAATTCATGAACCTTGCCATGCTATCATGGAACATCATCAAGATGCTGGGGTAAAAAAATATTGTCCCATTTGGGGCAGGTTATGGTATAAGCTTCTCGCAAACCAGAGCGTCTCTCACAACAAGCATGATGGTTTCGGTAGGGAACGTGCCACCTTGGGGGACGAAATGATATCTGTTGCCTCTTCTTACTTTCAAAAAATTTCTCATGTCAACATAGAACAACAGGAGTGTTGTGCAAATTTTTGGGATTTTTCGGGGTTCGCATGGACGTTTTTATACATTAAATGTGTTTTTTATGCATTCATGTGCATAATTCAAATTTGAACTACATGCACATGCTCCAGTGCATACAAACGGGTCGAAAAATCAAATGTGTGTCCTTGGTTGCAACCTTAGGTCCCATGCAAGAAATGGGAATGAATGCCAAACACCTTTGCCACCATCGCTCGGCCGCTAACATTGAGATATATGGTTTTAAAATTCTAGTAAATCAAAAACTCGTCTGAAATTCATGAAACTTGACATGCAATCATGGAATGGCAGCGACATGCAGTGGTAAAAATATTGTCCCATTCGGGGCAGGTTGGGGTATAAGCTTCTCACAAACCAGAGCTTCTCTCACAACAAGCCTCATGGTTACGGCACGGAACGTTTCACCTTTCTGGACGAAATGATATCCGTTGCCTCTTCTTACTTTCAAAATGTTTGTCGTGTCAACATAGAACAACATGAGTGTTGTGTCAATTTTTGGGATTTATTTAGGTCCGCTTTGAAATTTTTATACATTAACTGAGTTTTCTATGCATTCACGTGCATAATTCAAATTTGAACTACAAGCACATGCTCTAATGCATATAAATTGGTTTAAAATTCAAATATGTGTCCTTGGTTGCATGCTTAATTAGGTCCCATGCAAGAAATGAGAATGAATGTCAAACACCTTGCCACCGTCACTCGGCTGCAAACATTGAGATTCCTGGTTTTTAAATTCTAGTAAATCCACAACTCGTTTGAAATTCATGAAACTTGGCATGCTATCGTGGAGCGGCATCAACATGTCATGGTAAATTTTTTGTTCCATTTGGGGCAGGTTTGGGGATATGCTTCTCACAAACCAGAGCTTCTCACAACAAGCCTGATGGTTTCGGTAGGGATCGTCCCACCTTTGAGGACGAAATGATATCCGCTGCCTCTTATTGCTTTCAAAAATTTTCTAGTGTCAACATAGTACAACAGGAGTGTTGTGTCAATTTTTAGGATTTTTCGGGGTTCGCTTGGACATTTTCATGCATTAATTGAGTTTTCGATGCATTCATGTGCATAATTCAAATCTGAACTACATGCACATGCTCTAATGCATATAAATTGGTTGAAAATTCAAATATGTGTCCTTGGTTGCATGCTTAGATCCCATGTAGGAAATGGGAATGAATGTCAAACACCCTGCCACTGTCACTCGGCCGCAGACATTGAGATTCATGTTTTTCAAATTCTAGTAAATCCAAAACTCGTCTGAAATTCATGAAACTTGGCATGCTATCATGGAGCGGCATCAACATGCCGTGGTAAATTTTTTATCCCATTGGGGGCAGGTTTGGGTATAAGCTTCTCACAAACCAGAGCTTCTCACAACAAGCCTAATGGTTTCGGTAGGGAACGTCCCACCTTTGGGGATGAAATGATATCCACTGCCTCTTATTGCTTTCAAATTTTTTCTAGTGTGTCAACAGAGAACAACAGGAGTGTTGTGTCAATTTTTGAGTTTTTTCGGGGTTCGCTTGGACATTTTTATGCATTAATTGAGTTTTTGATGCATTTATGTGTATAATTCAAATTTGAACTACATGCACATGCTCCAGTGCATATAAATTGGTTAGAAAATCAAATATGTGTCCTTGGGTGCATGCTTAGGTCCCATGCCAGAAAAGGGAATGAATTTCAAACACCAGGGTACCATTGATTGTTGGCAAAACATTGAGATACTTTGTTTTAAAATTCTAGTAAATCCAAAACTCGTCTGAAATACATGAAACTTGGCATGCTATCATGGAATGGTACCCGACATGCTGTGGTATTTTTGGTGTCCATTTCGAGAGAAGGCGCACCCGAATAACAACCAACAAAAGCACTTTAAAACAAATAGCTGCCACTTTAATATCTCAAACGTTTGTATAATTCAAACCGTGTGTGTTTTGTTACCATTTACGTGATGCCAAGTGTCTTGGTTTTAATGGTTATAGGAGGTGCCATGCAGACAACTGCTTAACTGAACTAGAGGCGTGCGAGCGCAGTCTGGTGCGCAGGCTGACCGAGAGGCTCACCGGGAAGCGTGTGAGCTGTTCAACGCAGGATTTGTGCATCTCTTCAATGTAAAGGGTTCAGATTGAATACGGTATGCAAATTAAAGCCAGACTTCAGCGCTAAGCCAAGAGACACTGCGATCTGTCAAAATATGCAGCTAAAAATCACTAGCACTATCTAATTTTTGCAACTAAAATCACTATCACCGTCTAATTCATGCATGTGTTCGCTACGCACTCACCGTACGGGGCGTGCTAGTAGCTGTGTGAAATGATGGTAGGCGTGCCAGCAGCCCGCCACGCAGGCTCACCGGGAGGCGAGCCAGCACTTTAATCGCCGCCCACCTTGCTCCGACTCCTCCATATTAATGGTGCATCCGCCTCGCTCCATGAAATGATGGTATAGGAATGCCAGAAGTCCGCCACGCAGGCTCGCCGGGAAGTGAGACAGCCTTTGACCGCCGCCTGCCTCGCTCCCACTAGTCTGTATTAATGGCGCGCCCGAGCGACCACACCCCCCATCCTCGCCACACACACAATCCTATCTCTCTGCCCGCATCCTCGACGCCGCTCTCAGTCCTCAAAGTGCACCGGAGCATGGCATGAATATGGAGACAGAGGTTTTCATCGCCGCCGATGAGGTGGAGAACGAGGCTGCCAACAAGCAGAGGCGGGTCGAGAAAGAACCGCAAGCGACTCCAGCAGGCCTAGACTTCATCAGCAACCTCCCCGATGATATGTTGAGAGTCATCATATCCCTCCTCCCAATCAAATATGGGGCGAGGACAACCGCTATTTCCCAACGGTGGCGCCCCCTATGGCTCCTCACCCCTGTCGACCTCCTCGGTGCCCACGAGCTCTGCCATGGCTATCGCAAAAGCTTGGATGAGTTCTCCCAGATCCTTGGTAGCCACCATGTCCCAATTAGAGGCCTTATCATGGCAAGTTCCCTTCCAATGGCAAGGACCGAGCCAAGCTTGACGAGTGGTTCCGATCCCCCGCTATAGATCAGGTCGAGAAGCTCAGTTTTAATGATGGGCATATGCGCTCGCTGCCAACGTCCACGCTCCGCTTCGCGCCCACACTACACCTCGCCAAGTTCATGAACTGCCATCCCCCCTAATGACACACCCGCTCTTTTTCTACCACGACTGAAGCACCTCGAGCTTGTCGCCGTCCGCATCCCAAAGGATGACATGGAGCGCCTGCTCCGCGGCTGTACTGCACTCGAGTTCCTTCGTCTTCATGCGGTGAACTGGTCGAGTACCTTCCACATCACCTCCAGGACTCTCCGGACTATTTATGTGTGTTGTTGGTGCTGCAACGAGAGATCACAAAAGGTGGACCACAATATGGTCATTGAGGACACACCTTCACTTGAGAGATTACTTGTAGTTGATCAACAAGGTCCAACAAGAATCAATGTCATTTCTGCGCCGAAATTGGCAGTAGTGGGCTACTCGTCTGTCAAATACTACTAGTTTCAGGTACAACAGTCGCCTTGTACCTCTCTTTCTTGATATCAACATTATTTCTAGTTTTGAAGATGTATGTTCGTCTGTCATCCTACAAAGCTTCACCCACATTCTGGGCAGAGTGAAGGTCTTGGCACTAGAATCTGTCAGCCCCAACCTGGACCAAGTTGTCAGTTGCCTGAGATGCTTTTCGTGCCCGAAGAAGCTATATATCGAGGTGATGTTCCTTTCTTGTTAAATGTTAACCATAAGGTAGTTCAATTTTTTGCACATTTTCCCAAGTTTACAATGACAATGTACTATGATTTCTGAAGGAATTCTGGAGGATTTCAGGACATACACCCCCCACCACATATTGGTTGCTTGATTCATATGGTTACAATCCATAAGCATTTCTCCTCTGGATTCATCTATACTAGTTTTCTTAGGGAATTTTTCATCCAATCCAACCTCTTGTGAAGAAGGCTACATGTTTCTAGATTGTAATCAAATGCCCATGTTAATCATGTCAGATCATAGATGGCACGTTGGTGCATTTTACAAACCCTGCAGACCAAATAGGCATGTGGTAGTGTTCAAAACTGCATGTAGGCACTAACACGTTCTCTTATTTTGTAGATAATAATAGGCCCGAAGGTGGATTATGTTTATAATGACAATCACATCGAATGCCTGGATCTGCATCTCTCAAATATTACTTTGAACTCCTACCGAGGGACCTTACCGGAGATTACGCTTGCCAGGTTCTTTCTTGCCAGAGCAAAGGTGCTGAGGGTACAGAGGTTGAACACGCATTTAGTTAGGAAATATGAATGGTATGTTGATTAGAGCCGACAGATACTGCAGAATGGAAGAGGCTCAAAAAAGCTAAACAACGTTTTGGAAGAGCATGTGGCAGAGCAATTGGAAGTCATTGTGTCAAACCCATACATGACTTGTCATCGGCTGATCCCTTTGCAAAAATGTCGATGTTTGCAATGTTTGAATTTGGGCATTGTAATCTTTGAATTCGAACCTTGCAATATTTATGGTATTTGTTATATAATGTAATTGGATGTTTAATTTGGTATTGCAATCATGTCATGTTACAAGTATATATATGTTGTTCTTCTGTACACAGAGGATAGATGTTCTGCAGACAGAGCATATCACAACACACATGGACCGCACTAGGCAACCCATCAGCGATGAATTCATCAATCGCAAACAGTTAATCCGAGTGAACCATATGCTCTACATCGCACGCGCCTTCATCTGGCAGCCCGTTCTTTTGTTCACCCTCATCGCAAACAATTAATTGAACTGAACCGTATGCCCTGAATCGCACACGCAACAAAATTCTGAACCGTGTTTGATGCATCCATCATCGCCAACATTTTGCACCTTCTTTACAGTTCTTTTACACCACCGTATGAAATTAATGCATCAAACATAGTTTCCTGAAAGGGTCTCTGATCGTAGTGTCGCATTAGCAGCATCCCGCAGTAGTGAGCTGTTAGTTGGTGCAGTTCCAAGCAGAGCATCGTGGCGGGATCTACGTGTGAAGCGGAGTACATAGCTGCTTTGGAAGCAGCAAATGAAGGAATCTGGATGAAGGAGTTCATATCCGATTTAGGTGTAATACCTAGTCCATCAGGTCCAATGAAAATCTTTTGTGACAATACTGGAGCAATTGCCTTAGCGAAGGAATCCATATTTCACAAAAGAACCAAACACATCAATAGTCGCTTCAACTCCATTTGTGATCAAGTCAAGGAGGGAGACATAGAGATTTACAAAATACATATGGATTTGAATGTAGTAGACCCGTTGACTAAGCCTCTTCCACGAGCAAAACATGATCAACACCAAGACTCCATGGGTGTAAGAATCATTACAATGTAATCTAGATTATTGACTCTAGTGCAAGTGGGAGAATGAAGGAAGTATGCCCTAGAGGCAATAATAAAGTTGTTTATTTTATATTTCCTTATTCATGATAAATGTTTATTATTCATGCTAAAATCGTATTGATCGGAAACCTAAATACATGTGTGAATACGTAGACAAACACCGTGTCCCTAGTGAGCCTCTACTTGACTAGCTTGTTGATCAAAGATGGTTAAGGTTTCCTAACCATAGACATGTGTTGTCATTTGATAACGGATCACATCATTAGGAGAATGATGTGATGGACAAGACCCATCCGTTAGCTTAGCATATTGATCGTTCAGTTTATTGCTATTGCTTTCTTCATGTCAAATACATATTCCTTCGAGTATGAGATTATGCAACTCCCGGATACCGGAGGAATGCCTTGTGTGCTATCAAACGTCACAATGTAACTGGGTGATTATAAAGATGCTCTAAAGGTATCTTTGAAGGTGTTTGTTGAGTTGGCATAGATCGAGATTAGGATTTGTCACTCCGAGTATCGGAGAGGTATCTCTGGGCCCTCTCGGTAATACATGCTATGTCATGAGCTTGCGTTGGTTTTCCTTGAAGAGGAAAGGGTGATGCAGCAATAGTAGCGTAAGTATTTCCCTCAGTTTTTGAGAACTGAGGTATCAATCCAGTAGGAGGCTCCTCAAAAGTCCCACGCACCTACACAAACAAACAAATAACCCGCAACCAACGCAATAAAGGGGTTGACAATCCGTTCACGGCCACTTGCGAAAGTGAGATCTGATAGAGATAGTATGATAAGATAAATATATTTTTGGTATTTTATAATATAGATTGGAAAAATAAATATGCAAATAAAAGTAGTTTGAAAGCTTATATGATAAAAGATAGACCCGGGGGCCATAGGTTTCACTAGTGGCTTCTCTCAAGATAGCATAAGTATTATGGTGGGTGAACAAATTACTGTCGAGCAATTGATAGAAAAGCGAATAATTATGAGATTATCTAGGCATGATCATGTATATAGGCATCACGTCCGCGACAAGTAGACCGACTCCTGCCTGCATCTACTACTATTACTCCACACATCGACCGCTATCCAGCATGCATCTAGAGTATTAAGTTCATAAGAATAGAGTAACGCATTAAGAAATATGACATGATGTAGAGGGATAAACTCATGCAATATGATATAAACCCCACCTTTTTATCCTCGATGGCAACAATACAATACGTGCCTTGCTACCCCTATTATCACTGGGTAAGGACACCACAAGATTGAACCCAAAGCTAAGCACTTCTCCCATTGCAAGAAAGATCAATCTAGTAGGCCAAACCAAACTGATAATTCAAAGAGACTTGCAAAGATAACTCAATCATACATAAAAGAATTTAGAGGAGATTCAAATACTTCTCATAGATAAACTTGATCATAAACCCACAATTCATTGGATCTCGACAAACACACTGCAAAAAGAGTTACATCGAATAGATCTCCAAGAAGATCGAGGAGAACATGGTATTGAGATCCAAAAAGAGAGAAGAAGCCATCTAGCTAATAACTATGGACCCGAAGGTCTGTGGTAAACTACTCACAACTCATCAGAGGGCCTATGATGTTGATATAGAAGCCCTCCATGGTCGATTCCCCCTCCGGCGGAGCGCTGGCGAAGGCTCCAAGATGGGATCTCGCGGATAGAGAAGCTTACGGCGGTGGAAATTGTTTTTCGTTGGCTCCCTGGATGTTTTCGGGGTACGTGGGTATATATAGGAGGAAGAAGTAGGTTGGTGGCCGCCCGAAGGGCCCACGAGATAGGGGGCGCGCCCTGTAGGGGTGGGCGCGCCCTCCACCCTCGTGGCCACCTCGGCTGCTTCTTGACTTGCACTCCAAGTCCTCTAGATCACGTTTGTTCCAAAAATCACGCTCCCGAAGGTTTCATTCCGGTTGGACTCCGTTTGATATTCCTTTTCTTCGAAATACTAAAATAGGCAAAAAAACAGCAATATGGGTTGGGCCTCCGGTTAGTAAGTTACTCCCAAAAATGATATAAATGTGTAAAGTAAAGCCCATAAACATCCAAAAAGGGTAATATAATACATGGAACAATAAAAAATTATAGATACGTTGGAGACGTATCAAGCATCCCCAAGCTTAATTCCTACTCGTCCTCGAGTAGGTAAATGATAAAAACAGAATTTTTGATGTGGAATGCTACGTAGTATAATTCTCAGTTAATTTTCTTTATTGTGGAATGAATGTTCAGATCCAAATGATTCAAAATAAAAGTTCATATTGACATAAGAAATAGTAATACTTCAAGCATACTAATAAAAGCATATAGTTAGGCTATGCTTTATTTTAGTCACACAAAAATGCTACCAAATTCTACACCCCCGATGACAAGCCAAGCAATTGTTTCGTACTTAAATAATCTCAAACTTTTTCAACCTTCACGCAATACATGAGCGTGAGCCATGGATATAGCACTATGGGTGGAATAGAATATGATGATGGGGATTGTGTGGAGAAGACAAAAAAGGAGAAAGTCTCACATTGACGAGGATAATCAACGGGCTATGGAGATGCTCATCAATTGATGTCAACATGAGGAGTAGGGATTGCCATGCAACGGATGCACTAGAGCTATGAATGCTCAACAAAAGAAAACTAGTGGGTGTGCATCCAACTCGCTTGCTCATGAAGACCTAGGGCATTTGAGGAAGCCCATCGTAGGAATATACAAGCCAAGTTCTATAATGAAAAATTCCCACTAGTATATGAAAGTGACAACATATGAGACTCTCTATATGAAGAACATGGTGCTACTTTGAAGCACAAGTGTGGAAAAAGAGATAGTAACATTACCCCCTTTTTATTCTTTTTCTTTTTTCTTTTTTTGGGCCTTTCTTTTTTTCTTTTGGCCTTTCTTTTTTTCTTTTTTTTCGGACCTTTCTTTTTTTTCTTTTTTTCTTTTTGGGGACAATGCTCTAATAATGATGATCATCACACTTTTATTGATTTACAACACATGAATTACAACTCAAAACTAGAACAAGATATGACTCTATATGAATGCCTCCGGCGGTGTACCGGGATGGGCAATGAATCAAGAGTGACATGTATGAAAAATTATGCATGGTGGCTTTTCCACAAATACGATGTTAACTACATGATTATGCAATGGCAATATGACAATAGTAATGTGTGTCATGATGATAAACGGAATGGTGGGAAGTTGCATGGCAATATATCTCGGAATGGCTATGGAAATGCCATAATAGGTAGGTATGGTGGCTGTTTTGAGGAAGATATAAGGAGGTTTATGTGTGATAGAGCGTATCATATCACGGGGTTTGGATGCACCGGCGAAGTTTGCACCAACTCTCAAGGTGAGAAAGGGCAATGCACGGTACCGAAGAGGCTAGCAATGATGGAAAGGTAAAAGTGCGTATAATCCATGGACTCAACATTAGTCAAAAGAACTCATATACTTATTGCAAAAATTTAGAAGTCATCAAAAACCAAGCACTACGCGCATGCTCCTAGGGGGATAGATTGGTAGGAAAAGACCATCGCTCGTACCCGACCGCCACTCATAAGGAGGCACAATCCAAGGACACTTCATGTTTCAAATTTGTTACACAACTTTAACCATACGTGCATGCTACGGGACTTGCTAACTTCAACACAAGCATTCTTTAAATTCATAATCACCCAACTAGCATGACTTTAATATCACTACCTCCATATCTCAAAACAATTATCAAGTATCAAATTGATCATAGCATCCAATTCACTTCCTATGATAGTTTTTATTATACCCAACTTGGATGCCTACCATTCTAGGAACAATTTTATAACCATAGCAAATACCATGCTGTTCTAAGAGACTCTCAAAATAATATAAGTGAAGCATGAGAGACTAGCAATTTCTAAAAAATTAAGCCACCGCCGTGCTCTAAAAGATATAAGTGAAGTACTAGAGCAAAAACTATCTAGCTCAAAAGATATAAGTGAAGCACATAGAGTATTCTAATAAATTCCAATCAAGTGGGCTTCTCCCAAAAGTGTGTACAGCCAGGATGATTGTGGAAAACTAAAAAGCAAATACTAATATCATACACGACGCTTCAAGCAAAACACATATCATGTGGCGAATAAAAATATAGCTCCAAGTAAAGTTACCAATGAACGAAGACGAAAGAGGGGATGCCTTCCGGGGGCATCCCCAAGCTTAGGATTTTGGCTACTCATGAATATCTTGGGGTGCCATGGGCATCCCCAAGCTTAGGCTTTTTCCACTCCTTATTTCATAGTCCATCAAATATTTACCCAAAACTTGAAAACTTCACAACAGAAAACTCAACAGGAAATCTCGTAAGCTCCGTTAGTGAAAGAAAGCAAAACCACCACATAAGGTACTGTAATGAACTCATTCTTTATTTATTTTTGTGTTAAACCTACTGTATTTCAAGTTCTCTATGGTTCATACAACTTAATACTAGCCATAGATGCATCAAAATAAGCAAACAACACACGAAAAACAGAATCTGTCAAAAACGGAACAGTCTGTAGCAATCTGTAACTAACGCAAACTTATGGAACTCTAAAACTACTACCAAAATAGGAAGTCCTGGGAAATGTGAATATTGATCTACAGAAAAAAGAATCAACGCAAAAGCATGTTTCTGTGATATAACAAAACTAATTTCGTGCGTGCAAAGTTTCTGTTTTTCAGCAGAATCAAGTTAACTATCACCATAGGTTATCCTATAGGTTCTACTTGGCACAAACACTAACTAAAACATAAAAACACATCTAAACAGAAGTTAGAAGAAAATATTATTACTAAACAGAAACAAAAACAAGAACACAAATAAAATTGGGTTGCCTCCCAACTAGCGCTATCGTTTAACGCCCCTAGCTAGGCATAAAAGCGAAGATAGATCTAAGTAGTGCCGTAATAATAAGATAAATCTTGAAAACTCATCTCATATTCTCTACGTTCAGCAGCAAGTTTTCTTTGAGGCAAGCAAAAGTAATCAAAAGGGATTAATTTAGCGGGACAAAAGTCCCCAAGATCAATCACAGGAGGAACAGGTTCCTCCTTTGGCCCTTCATATTGCACAACTAATTCATCATTATAAGCATTCTTTTGGCAGAATTTCGTGAGCCTATACTCAAGAGAGTATCCTAGCTCATTATTTCAAAGAGAAAATCATTATTAAGTTCAGAAATTCTATCAACTAGGACATTGGTAGGAACCTTTTTTCTAAGGTTTTCATTGAAAGCAACATAGTCCAAAGATTGAAAATGCCTAATTTCCTCTTCATCGAAGAGGATCGCCTCTATGGGAGGACGATCGACATCCACCCTATAGTGCGCAAAGATTTTTTGGCCTCTCTTATTATAAATCTAAACTCATGAGCTAAAAAGATAGTAACATCGCGCTTAACAGAAGAATGCTCAATATTAGAAAATTCCAGGAAAATTCTTTGTATGCAAGGATGCATATGCATAAATTGTCTTTCAAGCTCAACTACAAGCATAGCGATAGCATCCGCAAGACTACTAGTTCTATGAAGAATAGAACCACCCATAGAAGGTAAAGCACTGTCACAAGTAAAGAAATCTTGAATAACACCTTTTCCAATAATGTTACCACTACCGATTCGAAACTTTTTAGTATGCAAGATAGGGGGTTCTTCAGCAGGAGCATCAGATTTTTCCATGTTATCATTATTGTCCATATCGACGATAATCTCCCCAATTTCAGACATAATGGCAAACAAAAGCGAGGAAGAAGAAAGCAAGCAAAAGAGAGAGAGAGGAGAAGATTGGGAAAGAGAGGGCAAATAAAACGACAAGGGTGAAGTGGGGGAGAGGAAAATGAGAGGCAAATGGCAAATAATGTAAATATGAGGGAGATGAGTTTGTGATGGGTACTTGGTATGTCTTGACTTGAGCGAAGACCTCCCCGGCAACGGCGCCAAAAATCCTTCTTGCTATGTCTTGAGCTTGCGTTGGTTTTCCTTGAAGAGGAAAGGGTGATGCAGCAATAGTAGCGTAAGTATTTCCCTCAGTTTTTGAGAACCAAGGTATCAATCCAGTAGGAGGCTCCTCAAAAGTCCCACGCACCTACACAAACAAACAAAGAACTTGCAACCAACACAATAAAGGGGTTGTCAATCCCTTCATAGCCACTTGCGAAAGTGAGATCTGATAGAGATAGTATGATAAGATAAATATATTTTTGGTATTTTATAATATAGATTGGAAAAATAATGATGCAAATAAAAGTAGATTGAAAGCTTATATGATAAAAGATAGACCCGGGGGCCATAGGTTTCACTAGCGGCTTCTCTCAAGATAGCATAAGTATTACGGTGGGTGAACAAATTACTGTCGAGCAATTGATATAAAAGTGAATAATTATGAGATTATCTAGGCATGATCATGTATATAGGCATCATGTAACGCCCCGGATTCGATGCGCCAGGTGTCTGCCAGTTATTCGCCATCGTTGCCATGTCATTTGCTTGCGTGTTTGCATTTTTGCCATGTCATCATGTGCATTGCATTGCATACGTGTTCATCTCATGGATCCGAGCTTTTTCCCCGTTGTCCGTTTTGCAAGCCGGCACTCCTATGTCCCCCGACGCCCCCTTTTGCCTCTTTTCATGTGCGGGTGTTAAACATTCTCGGAATGGACCGAGGTTTGCCAAGCGGCCTTGGTACACCACCGGTAGACCGCCGGTCAAGTTTCGCGTCATTTGGAGTCCGTTTGATACTCCAACGGTTAACCGGGGTACCGTAAAAGCCTCTTTTGTTGCAGCCCAACACCCCTCTAAAGTGGCCCAATAACCCATCTAAGTCACCTCCATGCTCTCGGTCGTTCGATCACGATCCTGTGGGCGAAAACCGCACTCCATTTGGAGTCTCCTAGCTCCCTCTACTTATTTATAGGTGCTCCTCCCCGATTTTTCGCGCACCTAGCGTCTTCCTCCTCGCGCCGCCAGACGCGTCCGCACCGCGCCCGGACATGTCCGCCACCGCCTCTGCCCAATCCAGAGCCGCCACCTGTCCTCCGCCGCTGTCCCCGCGCCGCCAGCCCGCGGAGCCCATCGCGGGCCTGCCCGGGCCTGAACCGGCTGCGCCGCCGCCCGCATGCGCGCATTGCGCCCCGCTGCCCTTGCGCGCCGCCCGGCCTTCCCGCCGGCGAGCTCCGCTGGAGCCGCCTCACCGAG
>NC_041391.1:434601802-434684268 GCF_002162155.2 Triticum dicoccoides | reverse complement strand
TTCCTCCGTTATGTTGCCATGTTCATCGCATCATATCTCATAGCATGCTGCTCCGTTTTGCATGCATGATATATCGAAATGTTCATTATGAGATGCTCTTCATTTCATTCCATTGTGCCATGTTTGTTTGAGTTCATATTGATGCCCTAATCATTGTTGCAAGAGTGCTATATGATGTTAACCTGCTGAAACTGTTATAACTTTTTGTTTTGTCTTTTTCGTTGCATTTTGTGTGTGCATCCTTTGAGCTTGATGTCTACATGAGTTTTGAGCTACGTCATGCCATATTTACAGGGGTGCTTGTCTTGTATTTTTGTGAGTCTTGTAGTGAGTGCATCGAGCTTATGAAGTAGGGTAATTGTTGTTGCTGTTTTGCTATTCTGAATCTGCTATATCATGATGCTATGTAAACCTGATGCTACAAGTCATTCTATGTATAATCTGGAGATATTCACTAAGGATGTTTTGTTGTACATGTCATGTTCTATTTGTTAATGCCCCTGGTTGAATTTATAGCCTGCTGTAGCGTGTTGTAATCTTGATCTCCACTTGCTAAATAATGTTGCTGTTAGCCTGTTAACATTAAGTTCAGTTTTGCCATGTGTTTTGCTAGTGATCCATGCACCCTATGAACTTGCTCTTGCCATGCTTAGCTTACATAAGTGTATACTTACTGTTGGTCACCTTGTCATGCCATGTATTGCTCTGTGGTGAGTGTTACAAGCTCACCAACATGCCTACTTATTGTTGTTCCTGCCATGTATGAATCTGTCATATCATTTGCCATGTTTGTATGGATGCTACCATCCTTTCTGTTGATCTTTGGAATTAGTTCTTTAAGGGAGTTTTGTTCTTTGTCCTTAGTATTAGCATGCCATGCCTTGGTTTGCCATCATAGCTTCTTGTAACATGCTGTTTGATAGCTCTAAACATTGCAACCTGATGTTATTTCTGCTAAGCCTGAAACTGTTATTGTTTGCAATCTTGCCATGTCCTTTTGAGCATGTTATAGTGATTTCTGGAGATAGCTCAATGTTCATGTTTTGTCATGCTTTACCTGTACTTCATGCCCATGCCTTTTGTTCTTATGTTGAGGTGCTCTAGCATATTGTTTTGATGCTTGCTAGATGCCTAGTTGCTGTTTTTGACAGCTTGTCCTTTAAACTTGTATAGTGTATGTGTTGAACCGTTGCTTCGTTTTGAGTGTGCTCTATATGAAACTTGCTTGATTTTGCATAAAGTTTCATATTATCATGTTGCATCCTTGTTTTGAGGTGTTTGCTTGATGTTTGGATGCCTTTTGCATCAATGCCATGTTTAACTTGTTTTGCTCATATCTTCTAGGCTGTAGCTCCGAATTAAATGAACTTTATATGTAACTTGACTAGAATCTCGTCTAGATCATCTTGGTGCATCTTAACTTGCTGTTTAACAACTTGAACATAAGGTTTATTCAGATCTGGACCAAGTACGAGACTTCCATATGAGGACCTACCGGATTTGTTATATGTATTTCCGGCCTCATTTAAACTTGCTTTGATGCGTTGCTCTTGTTTGCATCATCTCTTGCCATGAGTATCTCCATGTAGCTTTGTCATGCATCATGCTTGTTGTGCATCATGTCTTGTCTATGTGTGGTGTGTTTACCATGTTGTGTGCTTCTTCTCGATAGTTCTCGTTTCGTTGCGATCGTGAGGATTCGTTCGTCTACGCTTGGTTCGTCTTCGTGGCTTCATCTTCTTCATGGACTCGTTCTCCTTCCTTGCGGGATTTCAGGCAAGATGACCGTCACCTTGGATCTCACTACTATCATTGCTATGATAGTTGCTTCGTTCTATCGCATTGCTGCGCTACCTATCACTTGCTCTTCAAGCCTCCCAAATTGCCATGTGAGCCTCTAACCTTTTCACCCTTCCTAACAAACCATTGCTTGGCTATGTTACCGCTTTTGCTCAGCCCCTCTTATAGCGTTGTTAGTTGCAGGTGAAGTTGAAGATTGCTCTTTGATGGACAGGATTATGTTGGGATATCACAATATCTCTTATTTAATTAATGCATCTATATACTTGGTAAAGGGTGGAAGACTCGGCCTTATGCCTGGTGTTTTGTTCCACTCTTGCCGCCCTAGTTTCTGTCATATCGGTATTATGTTCTCGGATTTTGCGTTCCTTGCACGGTTGGGTGATTTATGGGACCCCCTTGACAGTTCGCTTTGAATAGAACTCCTCCAGCAAGGCCCAAGCTTGGTTTTACCATTTGCCTCACCTAGCCCTTTTTCCCTTGGGTTTCCGGAGCCCGAGGGTCATCTTTATTTACCCCCCCCCCCGGGGCCAGTGCTTGTCGTGAGTGTTGGTCCAACCTGTCAGCCGCTGGTGGTCACCAGGGGCAACTCTGGGCTGGCCTATCGGAAGTTTGGACAATCCGGTGTGCCCTGAGAACGAGATATGTGCAGCTCCTATCAGGATTTGTCGGCACATTCGGGCGGCTTTGCTGGTCTTGTTTTACCATTGTCGAAATGTCTTGTAAACCGGGATTCCGAGACTGATCGGGTCTTCCTAGGAGAAGGTATATCCTTTGTTGACCGTGAGAGCTTGTGATGGGATAAGTTGGGACACCCCTGCAGGGTATAAACTTTTGAGAGCCGTGCCCATGGTTATGTGGTAGATGGGAATTTGTTAATGTCCGGTTGTAGATAACTTGACACCAGATTCGAATTAAAACGCATCAACCGCGTGTGTAGCCGTGATGGTCTCTTTTCGGCAGAGTCCGGGAAGTGAACACGGTTTTGGGTTATGTTTGACGTAAGTAGGAGTTCAGGATCAACTCTTGATCATTGCTAGCTTCACGACCGTTCCGTTGCTTCTCTTCTCGCTCTCATTTGCGTATGTTAGCCCCCATATATGCTTAGTCGCTGCTGCAACCTCACCACTTTACCCCTTCCTTTTCCATTAAGCTTTGCTAGTCTTGATACCCATGGTAATGGGATTGCTGAGTCCTTGTGGCTCACAGATTACTACAACAACAGTTGCAGGTGCAGGTTATGCGATGATCATGGCGCGAGAGCGATGCTTGCTTGCGTTGAGTTCTTCTTCTGCTTCTTCTTCGATCAGGGGATAGGTTCCAGGTCGGCATCCTGGGCTAGCAGGGTGGATGTCGTTTGAGTTTCTGTTTGTGTTTCATCCGTAGTCAGATGGTGCTCTTATGTAAGATGTTGTATTCGTGTGGCATTGTATGCCTTTTGTATGTATCCCCATCTATTATGTAATGTTGATGTAATGATATCCACCTTGCAAAAGCATCTTCAAGATGCGCTTCTATCCTCGGTGGGACCTTCGAGTTCCTTTAGGATAGGGTCGCATCTTGGGCGTGACACATCACGTCTGCGACAAGTAGACTGACTCCTACCTGCATCTACTACTATTACTCCACACATCGACCGCTATCCAGCATGCATCTAGAGTATTAAGTTCATAAGAACAGAGTAATGCATTAAGAAAGATGACATGATGTAGAGGGATAAACTCATGAAATATGATATAAACCCCACCTTTTTATCCTCGATGGCAACAATACAATACGTGCCTTGCTACCCCTATTGTCACTGGGTAAGGACACCGCAAGATTGAACCCAAAGCTAAGCACTTCTCCCATTGCAAGAAAGATCAATCTAGTAGGCCAAACCAAACTAATAATTCGAAGAGACTTGCAAAGATAACTCAATCATACATAAAATAATTCAGAGGAGATTCAAATATTTCTCATAGATAAACTTGATCATAAACCCACAATTCATCGGATCTCGACAAACACGTCGCAAAAAGAGTTACATCGAATAGATCTCCAAGAAGATCGAGGAGAACATGGTATTGAGATCCAAAAAGAGAGAAGAAGCCATCTAGCTAATAACTATGGACCCGAAGGTCTGTGGTAAACTACTCACAACTCATCGGAGGGGCTATGGTGTTAATGTAGAAGCCCTCCGTGGTTGATTCCCCCTCCGGCGGAGCACCGACGAAGGCTCCAAGATGGGATCTCGCGGATACAGAAGGTTACAGCGGTGGAAATTGTTTTTCGTTGGCTCCCTGGTTGTTTTGGGGGTACGTGGGTATATATAGGAGGAAGAAGTAGGTCGGTGGCCACCCGAGGGGCCCACGAGATAGGGGGCGCGCCCTGTAGGGGTGGGCGCGCCCTCCACCCTCGTGGCCGCCTCGGCTGCTTCTTGACTTGCAGTCGAAGTCCTCTGGATCACGTTTGTTCCAAAAATCACGCTCCCGAAGGTTTCATGCCGTTTGGACTCCGTTTGATATTCCTTTTCTTTGAAATACTGAAATAGGCAAAAAAAAAAAACAAGCAATACGGGCTGGGCCTCGGGTTAGTAAGTTAGTCCCAAAAATGATATAAATGTGTAAAGTAAAGCCCATAAACATCCAAAAAGGGTAATATAATAGCATGGAACAATCAAAAATTATAGATACAATGGAGACATATCAATACACATCATAAGAAGCCTTGCAAGCAAAGTGACTAATGAGTTAGTTACAGGATGATGTATTATGGAACAAGTAAAGAGACTTGCCGGTAACTAGATTGAACTAGGTATGAAGATATCGACGATCGAATCTTAGGCAAGTAACATACCGATGGACAAAGGGAATTACATATGTTGTCATAATCGTTTGACCGATAAAGATCTTCGTAGAATATGTAGGAACCAATATGAGCATCCAGGTTCCGCTATTGGTTATTGACTGGGGAGGTGTCTCGGTCATGTCTGCATAGTTCTTGAACCCGAAGGGTCCGCATGCTTAATGTTTGATGATGATTTAGTATTATATGAGTTATGTGATTTGGTGATCGAATGTTGTTCAGAGTCCGGATGAGATCACAGACATGACGAGGTGTCTCGAAATGGTTGAGAGGTAAAGATTGATATATAGGATGGTAGTATCCAGACGCCGGAAGTGTTCCGGAGTGTATCGAGTATTTATAGGAGTACCAAAGGGGTTACCGAAATCCCCGGTGAGGATATATGGGCCATATGGGCCATGAGAGGTGAGAACACCAGCCCACAAGGGGTGGCGCGCCCCCCCTTAGGCATGTGACCAAATTGGAGAAGGAAAATGGGGGGTTCGGCCCCCCTTCCTTTCTCTCTTCCTCCTTCCCTTTTCTTCTTCAGTGAAAAAAGGAAAGGGGGGCGCCCCCTGGCTTCCTCCCCTCCCACCTATATATATGTGGGGAGGGGGGGTGCCTAGAACACACAACATCAATTGTTAGCCGTGTGTGGCGCCCCCTCCATAGTTTACACCCCCGGTCATATTCTCGCGGCGCTTAGGCGAAGCCCTGCGCGGATCACTTCACCATCACCGTCACCACGCCGTCGTGCTGACGAAACTCATCTACTTCCTCGACATCTTGCTGGATCAAGAGGACGAGGGACGTCATCGAGCTGAACGTGTGCAGAACTCGAAGGTGTCGTACGTTCGGTACTTGATCGGTCGGAGCTAGAAGAAGTTCAACTACATCAACCGTGTTGTCAAACGCTTTCGCTTTCGGTCTACAAGGGTACGTAGACATACTCTCCCCATCTTTGCTATGCATCTCCATGGATAGATCATTGCGTGTGCATAGAATTTTTTTGTTTTCCATGCAACATTTCCCAACATTTATTCCGGTCCATGGAAGCAATATAATTTATTACATCATGAAAGGACTTTACCACATCATCATGTGTTCTATTAGCTGCATTTTGGTGCTGATCGAAATGGCCGATACACAATTATCACCCTAAGCACATACAAATGGCCGACAGAGTGTTGACATCATGCTTAGAACCAGCTCCGTGCAAGTTATTTTTCGGCACGCTAGCTTTGCCGAAAAACAGGGGGGCATGTGTTGACGCTCAAAAGTGGCACAGTCATAAAATTAGCTTAGGCTATATCAAGACTAATTCAAACTTATGGTTGGAGGTCCCCTCTGAATGGCTCTCTTTAAGAAGATCAAGATGGATATGAAGGTGGTTTAAAACGGAGCTCGGAAGCAATAGTTATGACAAGTTCAAAGATGACCATGTTGACACCATATTAAATAATGGCATGAAACTCAATCAAGATGGTCTCTGATGGAAAACCTTTCAACACAAAAGTTGTGCGTCTGGTCGAAACAGTTGACTTTGATATACAAATCGTCCTAATCCAAGGTCGTATGCAACCTGTGGAGGTAAAAACAGTTAGAAATAGAAGTTGCAGAGTAATTTCGGACCGACTGAGTTGATCCGAAAAATTACAAAAGGATACAGAGAGTTGGCAAAATTTACTCGGTGAGACCGAAGGTAACCAATTGGTGAGACCGAGTTGATCCGGGAAATTACAAAAGGATATATAGAGTTGGCAACGTTCACTCGATGGGACCGAAACGAACCACTCGGTGGCTCCGAGTTCATCCGAAAAATCGCCAAAGATTCCTGTCAGAGTTAGGTTAGGGTTTTTGGTGTTTTGGATGGAATTTTTAGTCATTTTCTTGTACGAGAAGTCTAGCCGACTCATAAATAGATAAGAGGTGATGGGCGATTGAACAACACACAATCGACAAATCAATCTATCATCTTTTACCTTTACTTTTATCTTCTCTCTTGTTCTTCTTCTCCCTCGTTCTTCATTCGTTCTTCTTCATTGCAGGGCGGCGAACCTCGAGGCCCTAGGGGCGATCAGGTCGACCTAGGACAACCCATAGCCGCCGCGCGCCCTGACGGGGTCCCTCCTGGGTGTGTGGGGGTTCGGGTGTACAAAAGCGCCTACCAGATTGTCTTGTGTATCGAGCTTCCGGCGGGTCTCCTTCGACGTGAATTGCGATGCATCACCACTGGCATCGAGGGTACACAGTGACGTGCTCATGTGCGAACAGGTTGTAGCTCTATGGATCGACAGTACAACTGCATAGGAGCGGACCATCGTCATTTACAGCTCTAGGATCCAAGGTATGTACAGCGAACTTGGTTCCTACATTATTCATCTGCAGTCATATTGGTTCTTCTGATTCCCGAGTTCCCCCAAAACGTTTGAAAACAGAGTACTGTTAGAGTTTAAGTGTGAGATGCAGAAACAAGAGCCACACTGGTAATGTTTAACCACTAATTACTACTATTATAGTGGAAAATAGATTAGGGGATGTGCTCTATGTGTCTGATCTTTCATCTGTATACAATTATCTGTGAGCTTGTGATGTTCATTACTAGTTGATATTAGTTTGTTAATTGCTAGTTCAGATTAAACTATGTTAGCAAAAGGTCCCTAAAATTGTCTAGTACTCTAGTTGTTTCTGTGATGCTCAAGAATAATTTCTATGGCACATCACATGTTTACCTAGGACTTCATCCGTACATGCAAGAGTTTGTTAGTTACTAGTAGTTGGGCTAATTTTCTTCTTGATGGAAAATATTAAGACATAATTCACAAGGGCGAAAGAAGGCAACAAAACTTGCATACTTCAGTAGGCACTAGATCAAATATAGTGCAGAGCGACAACTGACTTCAATTGCTATGACATACGCAACGTTTTGAGAATATTACCACATCATTAGGATAAAATTAATTGTACCTACATCACCAGTGCTATTGTACAAAATATAGATAAAATTAATTGTACCTATACTACACCACTTAGAACAAAATGCTAACCACAATCTACTCTGTTTTCAACTCATATTGTACATAATCTAGCACCTAGTCCATTTTATGACATAGATCTTCAAGTTACACCCTTCATATATAGAAAATGGTATCAATCAATGTGCTTTTATATCCACCCTTTCGTCTACATACAATAGCCACCACTATAAACTCTCTTCCACCACTTCAAACCTCTAGGTGAGATTGTAATGGTAAAAATGTGTCTGGTTAGCTAAGGAGGTTTGACAAACAACAACAGTCCCAATTCCTTTCATGGGTGCGACAACAAGCATTTAGTTCGGCGGTAGGATTCTACCGCGAGAAAGGAAAAAAATGATGCACACAAACAATACAATCTAGTCGTTGGCAAGCACTCAAAAATTAAGAAAACTAAATTGATTTATCAAAGAGAAACAATGTATGTGTACCACTGATAAATGTTATGCAATTTTCTGTTCCCTCTTAAATCCTAGGACAACTTCTTAGGGTCGAATCATATATTTACTTTGAACTAGTAATGTTCCTGTGGAGTCGGGCTCAGAGGAACACTACTAGCTGTTCCTGCAATTGGGGGAATCATATATGTACCTAGTGTTGGATAATGAGTAATTAGTATTCACTGAGGGACAAAGGCCAATACATAGACATGTGTGGTAAAATGTAGAAACCCCCTTATACAATGGGGATATACAGAAAGGGGACTACACACATCTAACACCCCCCCCCTCAAACTCATGGTAGGTCAACAACACTGAGTTTGGAGAGAAAAAAGGAATGATGCGCTTGAGTTTGTGCCTTCGTGAAGAAGTCCACCAATTGTAACTCAGAGGGCACATAGTGAAGAGCGAGAGTCTGATCCTGCACAGCAGCATGCACAAAGTTGGCATCCACACCTATGTGCTTGGTGAGCTCATGCTTCACCGGGTCACTGATGTCTACTACGCAACCTTCTCCTTGTAGACGTTGTTGGGCCTCCAAGTGCATAGGTTTTTTGTAGGACAGTAGGCAATTTCCCTCAAGTGGATGACCTAAGGTTTATCAATCCATGGGAGGTGTAGGATTAAGATGGTCTCTCTCAAACAACCCTGCAACCAAATAACAAAGAGTCTCTTGTGTCCCCAACACACCCAATACAATGGTAAATTGTATAGGTGCACTAGTTCGGCGAAGAGATGGTGATACAAGTGCAACATGGATGGTAGATATGAGTATTTGTAACCTGAAAATATAAAAACAGCAAGGTAACAAGTGGAAAAAGTGAGCGTAAACGGTATTGCAATGCTAGGAAACAAGGCCTAGGGTTCATACTTTCACTAGTGCAAGTTCTCTCAACAATAATAACATACTTGGATCATATAACTATCCCTCGACATGCAACAAAGAGTCACTCCAAAGTCACTAATAGCGGAGAACAAACGAAGAGATTATTGTAGGGTACGAAACCACCTCAAAGTTATCCTTTTTGATCGATCTATTCAAGAGTCCGTAGTAAAATAACATCAAGCTATTCTTTCCATTCGATCTATCATAGAGTTCGTACTGGAATAACATCTTAAGACACAAATCAACCAAAACCCTAATGTCACCTAGATACTCCAATGTCACCTCAAGTATCTGTGGGCATGATTATACGATATGCATCACACAATCTCAGATTCATCTATTCAACCAACAGAAAAAACTTCAAAGAGTGCCCCAAAGTTTCTACCGGAGAGTCAAGACGAAAACGTGTGCCAACCCCTATGCATAAGTTTACAAGGTCACTAAACCCTCAAGTTGATCACAAAAACATACATCAAGTAGATCATGTGAATATCCCATTGTCACCACAGATAAGCACATGCAAGACATACATCAAGTGTTCTCAAATCCTTAAAGACTCAATCCGATAAGATAACTTCAAAGGGAAAACTCAATCCATTACAAGAGAGTAGAGGGGGTGAAACATCATAAGATCCAACTATAATAGCAAAGCTCGTGATACATCAAGATCGTGCAAATCAAGAACATGAGAGAGAGAGAGAGATCAAACACATAGCTACTGGTACATACCCTCAGCCCCGAGGGTGAACTACTCCCTCCTCGTCATGGAGAACGCAGATATGATGATGATGGCCACCGGTGAGGGATCCCCCCTCCGACAGGGTGCCGGAACAGGGTCCCGATTGGTTTTTGGTGGCTACAGAGGCTTGTGGTGGCGGAACTCCCGATCTACGGTGCTTCTGGATGTTTTCGGGGTATATGGGTATATATAGGAGGAAGAAGTAGGTCGGTGGAGCTACGAGGGGCCCAAGGGTGGGGGCACACCCAGGGGGGCAGGCGCGCCTCCCTGCCTCGTGGCCTCCTTGCTTCTTTCTTGACATCCACTCCAAGTCGCATAGATCACGTTTGTTCCAAATATCACTCTCCCAAAGGTTTCATTCCATTTGGATTCTGTTTGATATTCCTTTTCTGCGAAACACTGAAATAGGCAAAAAAACAGCAATTTGCACTGGGCCTTCGGTTAATAGGTTAGTCCCAAAAAAATATAAAAGCGTATAATAAAGCCCATTAAACATCCAAAACAGATAATATAATAGCATGGAACAATCAAAAATTATAGAGACGTTAGAGACGTATCAAGCATCCCCAAGCTTAATTCATGCTCGTCCTCGAGTAGGTAAATGATAAAAATAGAATTTTTGATGTGGAATGCTACCTAGCATAATTCTCAATGTAATTTTCTTTATTGTGGTATGAATGTTCAGATCCAAAAGATTCAAGATAAAAGTTTAATATTGACATAAAAAATAGTAATACTTCAAGCATGGTAACCAAGCAGTTTATGTCTTATCAAAGTAACATAGCCAAAGAAAGCTTATCCCTACAAAATCATATTGTTTGGCCATGCTTCATTTTCGTCACACAAAATGCTCCCATCATGCACAACCCCGGTTTCAGCCAAGCAATTGGTTCATACTTTTTAACGTGCTTCAGCCTTTTCAACCCTCTCGCAATACATGAGCGTAAGCCATGGACATAGCACTGTGGGTGGAGTAGAGTATGATGATAGGGATTATGTGAGAAAACAAAAAAGGAGAAAGTCTCACATTGACGCGGCTAATCAACGGGCTATGGAGATGCCCATCAATTGATGTCAATGAGAGGAGTAGGGATTGCCATGCAATGGATGCACTAGAGCTATAAATGTATGAAAGCTCATCAAAAGAAACTAAGTGGGTGTGCATCCAACTTTCTTGCTCACGAAGACCTAGGGCAATTTGAGGAATCCCATCATTGGAGTATACAAGGCAAGTTCTATAATGAAAAATTTCCTCTAGTATATGAAAGTGACAACATAGGAGACTCTCTATCATGAAGATCATGGTGCTACTTTGAAGAACAAGTGTGGTAAAAGGATAGTAACATTGTCCCTTCTCTCTTTTTCTCTCATTATTTTATTTTATTTTATTTGGGCTTCTTTGGTCTTTTTTTCATTTGGGCTTCTTTGGCCTCTTTTATTTTTCATAAAGTCCGGAGTCTCATCCCGACTTGTGGGGGAATCATAGTCTCCATCATCCTTTCCTCACATGGGACAATGCTCTAATAATGGAAATCATCACACTTCTATTTATTTACAACTCAAGAATTACAACTCAACACTTAGGACAAAATATGACTCTATGTGAATGCCTTCGGTGGTGTACCGGGATATGCAATGAATCAAGAGTGACATGTATGAAAGAATTATAAAGGTGGCTTCGCCACGAATACGATGTCCACTACATGATCATGCAAAGAAATATGACAATGATGGAGCGTGTCATAATAGAAGGAACGGTGGAAAGTTGCATGGCAATATATCTCGGAATGGCTATGGAAATGCCATAATAGGTAGGTATGGTGGCTGTTTTGAGAAAGATATAAGGAGGTTTATGTGTGATAAAGTGTATCGTATCACGGGGTTTGGATGCACCGGCAAAGTTTGCACCAACTCTCAAGGTGAGAAAGGGCAATGTACGGTACCGTAGAGGCTAGCAAATTGCGGAGGGTAAGAGTGCGTACAATCCACGGACTCACATTAGTCATAAAGAACTCATATACTTATTGAAAAAGTTTATTAGCCCTCAAAGCAAAGTACTACTACGCATGCTCCTAGGGGAAGGGTTGGTAGGAGTTAACCATCGCGCGATCCCGACCTCCACTCATAAGGAAGGCAATCAAAGAACACCCCATGCTTCAAATTTGTCACACAACGTTCACCATACATGCATGCTATGGGACTTGCCAACTTTAACACAAGTATTTCTCAATTTCATAATTACCCAACTAGCATGACTCTAATGTTACCACCTCTATATCTCAAAACAATTATCAAGTATCAAAATATCATCGTATTCAATGCACTTTATATGAAAGTTTTTACTATATCCCTCTTGGATGCCTATCATGTTAGGACTGAATTCATAACCAAAGAAAATTACCATGCTATTCTAAAAGAATCTCAAAATAATAATAGTGAATCATGAGAGATCAATAATTTCTACAAAATAAAACCACCACCGTGCTCTAAAAAGATATAAGTGAAGCACTAGAGCAAACAACAAACTACTCTGAAAGATATAAGTGAAGATCAACGAGTAGTTGAATAATTATGTAACTATGTGAAGACTCTCTAACATTTAAGAATTTCAGATCTTGGTATTTTATTCAAACAGCAAGCAAAACAAAACAAAATAAAAGGACGCTCCAAGCAAAACACATATCATGTGGTGAATAAAAATATAGCTCCAAGTAAAGTTACCGATGAATGAAGACGAAAGAGGGGATGCCATCCGGGGCATCCCCAAGCTTAGGCTCTTGGTTTTCCTTGAATATTACCTTGGGGTGCCTTGTGCACCCCCAAGATTAGGCTTTTGCCACTCCTTGTTCCATAGTCCATCGAATCTTTACCCAAAACTTGAAAACTTCACAACACAAAACTTAACAGAAAACTCGTAACCTCCGTTAGTGTAAGAAAATAAATCACCACTTAGGTACTGTTATGAACTCATTCTAAATTCATATTGGTTTAATATCTACTGTATTACAACTTCTCTATGGTTCATACCCTCCGATACTACTCATAGATTCATCAAAATAAGCAAACAACACATAGAAAACAGAATCTGTCGAAAACAGAACAGTCTGTTGTAACCTGTAACTCTAGAATACTTATGTAACTCCAAAAATTCTGAAATAACTTTGTGGACCTGAGGAATTTTCTGTTAATCTTATGCAAAAAGAATCAACTTCAAAGCACTGTCCAGTAAAAAATGGCAGCTAAACTCGTGAGCGCGAATGTTTCTGTTTTTTACAGCAAGATCGCATAGACTTCACCCAAGTCTTCCCAAAGGTTCTACTTGGCACAAATACTAATTAAAACATAAAACCACATCTAAACAGAGGCTATATGAATTATTTTTTACTAAACAGTAGCAAAAAGCAAAGAACAAAAATAAAATTGGGTTGCCTCCCAACAAGCGCTAATGTTTAACGCCCCTAGCTAGGCATGATGATTTCAATGATGCTCACGTAAAAGATAAGAATTGAAACATAAAGAGAGCATCATGAAGAATATGACTAGAACATTTAACACTAACCCACTTCCTATGCATAGGGATTTTGTGAGCAAACAACTTATGGGAACAATAATCAACAAGCATAGGAAGACAAAACAAGCATAACTTCAAAACTTTAAGCACGTAGAGAGGAAACTTGATATTATTGCAATTCCTACAAGCATATATTCCTCCCTCATAATAATTTTCAGTAGTATCATGAATAATCTCAACAATATAACCATCACCTAAAGCATTATTTTCATGATCTACAAGCATAGAAATTTTATTACTCTCCACATAAGCAAAATTCTTCTCATTCGAAATAGTGGGAGTATCATAAGAGACTCGAATACTATAAATTGTTTCCACATTAAAAGAGTAATGTTCAGAAAAAGGGTAATCATAATCATGACAAGTTTTATAAATATAATCATTACTATTTTTTATAGCATAAGTGTCATCACAATAATCATCATAAATATGAGGCATGCTATCACCATAATAAATTTGCTCATCAAAACTTGGGAGGCTAAAAATATCATCTACATTCTACATAGCACCCCAAGCTTGGGACAAATATTAATTATAGCAAATATATTCTCAAATATGTCATTCTCATCAAACATAGCATCCCCAAGCTTGGGCCTTTTCATATCATAAGCATAATCACTCTCATCATTAGTAGTATAGATAACACCAATAGTATAGCAATTATCATCATCACAATGAGTATTAGGAGCAACATTATTTGGGAGGGATACCTTTCTACCTTTGCTTCTCCGTCTTTTTTTTCACATCATGTGTGGGTTTAACCCTCTTTTTTGAGCTCCTTATTAATGAGATTGGTTGAATAGAAAGCTCCTCCTCGTTACCTGATTAATCATAAGAAATAATAGGAGGGTATTGGGAAGTATCTTCCCTTCATTAGTATTCTCTTCATATTCTATTCATTTTGTTTTCTTTATGTAATTGGCAATATAAGAATTTTCAATGCAATTCACCGCACAATACATAAAAATTTCTTTTAGATCAAAATCAAGAACTTTATCAAGGACAAATTCTGGCATATCCTTAGTTATACGTTTCATTTGTTCATAACCCAAAAGCAAACTAAGTTCATTATGATGTGCAAGGGAAATCAAGTCATCAAAATTTTTGGACACGATGCGATCATGAAACAATTTGCATTGGATATTTAAATGACCACGTTCATTGCAAAGTTCACAAGGATAACTAAGAAAATTTAAATTTTCAGCACATACATCTAGCCTTTCTTGCAACCATTTGGTTTCTAAATACTTATGCCTCTTGCAAAATGTATCTTCCCTATTTGGTGTGTACTTACAAACTCTATGCACTCCACAAAAATTGACATGCTTATAAGAGACATTTTCATCATGACTAGTGCAATCATCATTAGTACTATGGATATTCAAGGAATTCATACTAACAAAATTGCAATCATACTCATCATTCAAATACTTAGTGCCAAACATTCTAATGCGTTCTTCATCTAGCACTTGGGCACAATTTTCCTTTCCATCATTTTCACGAAAGATATTAAAAATATGAAGCATATGAGGTACCCTTAATTCCATTTTTTTGTAGTTTTCTTTTATAAACTAAACTAGTGATAAAACAAGAAACAGAAAGATTCGATTGCAAGATCTAAATATATACCTTCAAGCACTCACCTCCCGGCAACGACGCCAGAAAAGAGCTTGATGTCTACTACGCAACCTTCTCCTTGTAGACGTTGTTGGGCCTCCAAGTCAAGAGGTTTGTAGGACAGTAGCAAATTTCCCTCAAGTGGATGACCTAAGGTTTATCAATCCGTGGGAGGTGTAGGATGAAGATGGTCTCTCTCAAACAACCCTGCAACCAAATAACAAAGAGTCTCTTGTGTCCCCAACACACCCAATACAATGGTAAATTGTATAGGTGCACTAGTTCGGCGAAGATATGGTGATACAAGTGCAACATGGATGGTAGATATGAGTATTTGTAACCTGAAAATATAAAAACAGCAAGGTAACAAGTGGAAAAAGTGAGCGTAAACGGTATTGCAATGCTAGGAAACAAGGCCTAGGGTTCATACTTTCACTAGTGCAAGTTCTCTCAACAATAATAACATACTTGGATCATATAACTATCCCTCGACATGCAACAAAGAGTCACTCCAAAGTCACTAATAGCGGAGAACAAACGAAGAGATTATTGTAGGGTACGAAACCACCTCAAAGTTATCCTTTTTGATCGATCTATTCAAGAGTCCGTAGTAAAATAACATCAAGCTATTCTTTCCATTCGATCTATCATAGAGTTCGTACTGGAATAACATCTTAAGACACAAATCAACCAAAACCCTAATGTCACCTAGATACTCCAATGTCACCTCAAGTATCTGTGGGCATGATTATACGATATGCATCACACAATCTCAGATTCATCTATTCAACCAACACAAAGAACTTCAAAGAGTGCCCCAAAGTTTCTACCGGAGAGTCAAGACGAAAACGTGTGCCAACCCCTATGCATAAGTTCACAAGGTCACTGAACCCACAAGTTGATCACCAAAACATACATGAAGTAGATCACGTGAATATCCCATTGTCACCACAGATAAGCACATGCAAAACATACATCAAGTGCTCTCAAATCCTTAAAGACTCAATCCAATAAGATAACTTCAAAGGGAAAAATCAATCCATTACAAGAGAGTAGAGGGGGAGAAACATCATAAGATCCAACTATAATAGCAAAGCTCATGATACATCAAGATCGTGCAAATCAAGAACACGAGATAGAGAGAGAGAGAGAGAGAGATCAAACACATAGCTACTGGTACATACCCTCAGCCCCGAGGGTGAACTACTCCCTCCTCGTCACGGAGAGCGCCGGGATGATGAAGATGGCCACCGGTGAGGGATCCCCCCGCCGGCAGGGTGCCGGAACAGGGTCCCGATTGGTTTTTGGTGGCTACAAAGGCTTGCGGCGGCGGAACTCCTGATCTATTGTGCTTCTAGATCTTTTTGGGGTATATGGGTATATATAGGAGGAAGAAGTAGGTCGGTGGAGCTGCAAGGGGCCCATGAGGGTGGGGGGCGTGCCTCCCTGCCTCGTGGCCTCCTCGCTTCTTTCTTGTCGTCCACTCCAAGTCTCCTGGATCACGTTTGTTCCAAAAATCACTCTCCCGAAGGTTTCATTCTGTTTGGATTCCGTTTGATATTCCTTTTCTGCGAAACACTAAAATAGGCAAAAAAACAGCAATTTGCATTGGGCCTTCGGTTAATAGGTTAGTCCCAAAAATAATACAAAAGTGTATAATAAACCCATTAAACATCCAAAACAGATAATATAATAGCATGGAACAATCAAAAATTATAGATAAGTTGGAGACGTATCAGTCACGCGCAATACTAATAGCACCAGTACTGTCTGACAGTAAGGGAGTGGAGGTAGTAGCAGACACACCAAAATCCTCAAGTAACCACTATAACCAGATCACCTCAGCCGTCAACATAGCTATTGCGCGCAACTCAGCCTCTGTACTCGAACGAGAAACTGCAGTCTATTTCTTTGTCTTCCAGGCAATAAGAGAGCCATCAAGAAAGACATAGTAAGCAGACATTGAGTGTTTATCAGAGGGATCACTAGCCCAGGTAGCATCTGAGTAGGCCTGAAGGTCCAGAGAGCTGGAGCGGGGAAAGAAAAGGCGATGAGATATTGTGCCACGAAGATATCGTAGAACACGGAGGAGATGACTGTAGTGGACAGAGGTGGGTGCTGAAACAAACTGACTTAGGATGTGGACAGGATAGGAGATGTCGGGACATGTAACAGCAAGGTAGACAAGGTTGCCAACAAGGTGATGATAGCGAGTGGGATTGGGAAGAGGGTCACCGTCAGAGGCACGAAGCTGAACGTTGAGCTCCATAGGAGTCACAATGGTGCACTCATCACCAAGAGCGGCACGAGCAAGAGGATCCTGAATATAATTTCCTGGGAGATGTAGAAGCCATCAGAGGTCGAGAAGATCTCAATCCCAGGAAAATATCAAAGTGGACCAAGATCAGACATGAGGAATTGGTCGGGAAGGCATTCCTTAACAAAGGCAATGTAGTCAGAGTCGTCACCAGTGATGATCATGTCATCAACATAGAGAAGGAGAAGAGTCTTACCACGAGGTGACATGTGAACAAACAACGCGGGATCATGATCACTGGGCAAGAAACCAGCGGCAGTCACCACAGAGGCAAAACGCTCGAACCAAGTGCAAGGGGCCTGTTTAAGACCATAGAGGGAGCCGCGAAGTCGACAGACCATACCATCAGGAGCATAATACCCTAGTGGTGGCTGCATATACACCTCCTCATGCAACTCGCCATTGAGAAAGGCGTTCTGTACATCAAGTAGAGAGATAGACCAATGACGAACAGAAGCCACAGCAAGGAGAGTGCAGACAGTGGTCATGTGGGCCACAAGAGAGAATGTCTCATCATAATCGCGTCCCTGCTCCTGCTGAAAACCATGGGCTACAAGCCGAGCTTTGTAGCGCTTAAGAGAACCATCGGAGAGAGTCTTAATCTTGTACACCCACTTGCAGGTGATGGGATGAACACCGGAAGGAAGGGAAGCCAGATCCCAAGTGCCAGAGCGCTCCAGGGCAGCAAGCTCCTCGGGCATCGCAAGCTGCCATTCAGGCTGAGTCATGGCAGTCCGATAGGAAGTGGGCTTGGCAATAACAGAGAGACCGTACCGATCAGGAGAATAGCGATCAGGTGGGGGCGTGGCACAACACAGAGGTTATGAATCGGGGGAGGTGTGAAGGGAGGCGCACCAGAGGTGGAAGGCGCATCAGGGGAAGCATCCTCAGTGCGAGGGCAACGAGTATAGTGGAGAGGAAACGGAGAGAGAGGGTGATGGACTGGAGATGATGGTGGAGAGGTGGAGGAGGAGGATGGGGAAGATGGTGTCGGTGGTGAATGAGAATGAATGAGAGGTGCCAGAGGAAGAGGTGAAGCATGAGGCACATAGCAGGGTGTATCAGGAAGGAGAAGAAAAGAAAAATCATCCACAGAGAAGCTCGAGGCAGAAGGACGTGGGTAGTAAGAACGAGACTCATCAAAAGTCACATCACACGAGATACACAAGCGATGACCAACAGGATCCCAACAACGATAGCCCTTGTGCTCATCACTGTATCCAAGGAAAACACACTCAACCGACTGAGCAGACAGTTTGGTGCGTTCTCACGGGGCAAGAAGGACATAGCACACACATCCAAACATACGAAGAGCTGAGTAGTCAGGAGAATGACCAGTGAGACACTCCATATGAATACCACCCTGCAGGGCAGTCGATGGCTGAATGTTGATGAGATGTGTGGATGTAGAGACAGCCTCAGCCCAAAAGTGGGGTGGAAGGGAAGCGGCAATCATCAGCGCATGAGCCGTCTCAAGCAGATGATGATGCTTACGTTCCACAACGCCGTTCTGATCATGAGCACCAGGACATGAGAACTGGGCAAGAGTACCCTGTTCCGAAAGAAAACCACGCAACAACTGGGAGATATACTCTCCAGCGGAGTCAGCATGAAAAGTACGAATAGGCATGGAAAACTGGGTGTGAACCATGGCAGCAAATCGTTTGTATATAGAGAGAACCTCGCTATGAGATTTCATGAAGTAGAGCCAAGTCTAGCGAGAGAAATCATGAGTAAACAAAACATAGTAGCGATGACCACCTTTCGAATCAAAGGGAGCCGGACACCAGACATCAGAATGAACTAAGTCAAAACGATGCCGAGATACCGACTCACTGGTAGGATAAGGTAACCGAGTCTGTTTTCCAAGTCTACAACCATTACAATGTAAAGAAACATCTCCAGATACAGACCCCAAGAGACCCTGATGCACTAAGGATGACAAGCGAGAGCCACAGATGTGACCAAGGCGATGATACCACTGCTGGAAGGACGCAAACGAGGAGGCAGTAAGAGCATAAGAGCTGGCAGAAGTGGTGGCAGCGGAAGGAACACAAAGCCAGTCAACCTCCCAAAGGGCCTCTGACTCACTGTGCCGGGGGCCAGCACCAACCAAAACCTTGGTGCAACGATCCTGAATGGAGCAAGAGTCGGTATCAAGAATGACACGACAACCAAAATCAGTAAGTTGGGCAGCGGAAAAAAGATTCATGGTAAGGCAAGGAACATGTGAAACACTAGGAACAGAAAAGGACGGAGTGGAAAGAATACCACGACTAGCAACAGGAAGAGATGTGCCATCGGCAGTAAGAACATTAATAGGAGAATCAAGAGGGCGAAAAGAAGACAACACTGAAGAATCAGAGGACATATGAAAGGAAGCTCCAGAGTCTAGAACCCACGAAGATGTACCTGGCGGTGTGGATGCCTGATACGTCCATTTTGCATCATGCTTTTATATCGATATTTATTGCATTATGGGTTGTTATTACACGTTATGTCACAATACTTATGGCTATTCTCTCTTATTTTACAAGGTTTACATAAAGAGGGAGAATGCCGGCAACTGGGATTCTGGGCTGGAAAAGGAGCAAATATTGGAGACTTATTCTGCACAGCTCCAAAAGTCCTGAAACTCCACGAAAGTCATTTTAGGAATTAATAATAAATATTGAGCGAAAGAAGTACTAGAGGGGGCCCACACCTTGCCCATGAGGGTGGGGGGCGCGCCCTACCCCCTGGGCGCGCTCCCTTGCCTCGTGGCCCCCCTGGCAGTCCTCCGGTGCCCATCTTCTGCTATATGAAGTCTTTTACCATGGAAAAAAATCATAAGCAAGATTACGGGACGAAACTCCGCCGCCACGAGGCGGAACCTTGGCGGAACTAATCTAGGGCTCCGGCGGAGCTGTTCTGCCGGGGAAACTTCCCTCCGGGAGGGCGAAATCATCACCATCGATCCTCTCATTAGGAGGGGGTCAATCTCCATCAACATCTTCACCAGCACCATCTCCTCTCAAACCCTAGTTCATCTCTTGTATCCAATCTTTGTACCAAAACCTCAGATTGGTACCTGTGGGTTGCAAGTAGTGTTGATTACTCCTTGTAGTTGATGCTAGTTGCTTTATTTGGTGGAAGATCATATGTTTAGATCCTTAATGCATATTAATACCCCTCTGATTATGAACATGAATATGCTTTGTGAGTAGTTATGTTTGTTCCTGAGGACATGGGTGAAGTCTTGCTATTAGTAGTCATGTGAATTTGGTATTCGTTCGATATTTTGATGAGATGTATGTTGTCTCTCCTCTAGTGGTGTTATGTGAACGTCGACTACATGACACTTCACCATTATTTGGACCTAGAGGAAGGCATTGGGAAGTAATAAGTAGATGACGGGTTGCTAGAGTGATAGAAGCTTAAACCCTAGTTTATAAGTTGCTTCGTAAGGGGCTAATTTGGATCCATATGTTTCATGCTATGGTTTGGTTTACCTTAATACTTCTTTTGTAGTTGAGGATGCTTGCAATTGGGGTTAATCATAAGTGGGATGCTTGTCTAAGAAAGGGCAGTACCCAAGCACCAGTCCACCAACATATCAAATTATCAAAGTAATGAACGCGAATCATATGAGCGTGATGAAAACTAGCTTGACGATAATTCCCATGTGTCCTTAGGAGCGCTTTTCTCATTATAAGAATTTGTCCAGGCTTGTCCTTTGCTACAAAAAGGATTGGGCCACCTTGCTGCACCTTATTTACTTTCATTGCTTGTTACCCATTACAAATTATCTTATCACAAAACTATCTGTTACCTACAATTTTAGTGCTTGCAGAGAATACCTTACTGAAAACCGCTTGTCATTTCCTTCTGCCTCTCGTTGGGTTCGACACTCTTACTTATCGAAATGAATATGATAGATCCCCTACACTTGTGGGTTATCAAGACTCTTTTCTGGCGCCGTTGCCGGGGAGTGAAGCGCCTTTGGTAAGTGGAACTTGGTAAGGAAACATTTATATAGTGTGCTGAAATTTACTGTCACTTGTTACTATGGAACATAATCCTTTGAGGGGCTTGTTCGGGGTATCTTCACCCCGACCAGTAGAGCAAAGAGTTGCTCCTCAACCTACTGAACCTACTGAAAATGTTTACTTTGAAATCCCTTCGGGTATGGTTGAAAAACTGCTAGCTAATCCCTTTGCAAGAGATGGAACATTGCATCCTGATTTACACCTTATCTATGCAGATGAAGTTTGTGGATTATTTAAGCTTGCAGGTATGCCTGATGATGTTGTTAAGAAGAAGGTCTTCCCTTTATCTTTGAAGGGAGATGCATTGACATGGTATAGGCTATGTCATGATATGGGATCCTGGGACTATAAACGATTGAAATTGGAATATTCACCAGAAGTTTTATCCTATGCATCTTGTTCATCGTGATCGTAATTATATATATAACTTTTGGCCTCGCGAAGGAGAAAGCATCTCTAAAGCTTGGGGGAGGCTTAAGTCAATGTTATATTCATGCCCCAATCATGAGATCTCAAGAGAAATGATCATTCAAAAAATTTATGCTCGCCTTTCTCTCAGTAATCGCACCATGCTCGATACTTCTTGTGTTGGGTCTTTTATGATGAAGACTATTGAATTCAAATGGGATTTATTGGAAAGAATTAAACGCAACTCTGAAGATTAGGATTTCGACGAAGGTAAGGAGTCAGGTATGACACCTAAGTTTGATTGTGTTAAATCTTTTATGGATACCGATGCTTTTCGTGGATTTAGCACTAAATATGGACTTGACTCTAAGATAGTAGCTTCTTTCTGTGAATCATTTGCTACTCATGTTGATCTCCCTAAGGAGAAGTTGTTTAAATATAATCCTCCCACTGAAGTAAAAGTAGTTTCACCTATTACAGTTGAGAATTTCAGGGTGCCTAGTATGAGGATCATATACACCTATAGTCCTCCTAAGCACCCTGAAATTCTTTGACAACTAAACCGCTGGCTATATGATGTTGGCCATATATATTGTACGTATATAATGTGAAGAAACGAGTGGTAGTACTATACCAACTAAAAGATGAAATGTAAGAAATACTAGTATGTACGTACTGAAGAGTTAAAGTAACGAGAAGAAACATAACATAGTTCTGCTGGGGGCTCAGCACAACACACCCCTCAAATTAAATTAAGCACACCTGAAATTAATTAAACTTTGCAACTATTCCGGTAAACACTGCATTAGAACCATCATGAGCAACGACACTTTCACCTTACTCGGAGTCCTTGTCCACGTCCTCGACTTCGTCCTTGTCCCTCTTCCTCTTGGCTGATACTTCTTTGCTTGAACCACACACTTGGCTCTTGCTCTTCATCCAATCCTTGTAGATATTAAAACAAAGGTAGCCATCCATTGCAGCGTAGTGGATGTGGTCTATATCTAGTACATTCCGCTAGCATGCATAACGATGAAACGTGTATGGAGGTTTCTCCAGTTTACCGTATGAAGGATGAACCATGGCTGCTGCCAGGGTCAGCATTGAAGGCTGACGAGAGGACACCAGCCGATTCTTCTGGAGGTCGAAGGGGTAGCCTACAACGAGGCCTATCTGACCCAGGACTTCTTTGTTGTTAGCAAAGTCTACAATAACGAATTTGACTAGGTTGTTCTCGAGGAAGTCCTTAAAATCCAGGCATTCAACGTCGGCATGGCATATGTGGTAGACCAAGCATAAGTCATGCACACAAACCTAGATCACGGCGGGCTTCTTCCTCTCTTCGTCCTTTAGATCCTTCTCTCGTCCCAGGACTGTGGTGTACTCAACATCTATCCCAGCGACACACTCATCATCTGAGTCTTCGAACATGCGTCTGAAGCGAGAAAGGCATCCTTTCACCGTTGTGGAAGAACGGGTGTAGATGATGCCGAACTCATCGCCGGTGATGGTTCTAACCTTGTACTCACCGCCGATCGTGGAGATTTGGTATGCCATGGATTTGGGAGGAGAGTTAGGATTAGTGGAACTGCCGTAATGTGAATGGATGGGACGACTAGGAGCGAACCGCCGTAGTATTGAAGGACGTGCAGGGACGAGTAGGAGCGAACTGCCAGCATGTGAATGGCAGGGTAGTGGCTTTCCATTCTCCCATGATACGGGCTTCCGAGAGCCCTTGGATCTGAGATCGAACGGTTGCATGACGTGATTCTAGACCTATGGGTGAATATCCTATCCTGGAGGGTTATTCTGCAAATTTTCAGCAACTTAGCATGCGACCGTTTGATCTCAGATCCAAGGGCTGCCAGCAGCCCGTATCATGGTCACGCGTACCACGACCGTCGCGTCGCACATGCGGTCACGCCCTTGGAGATTTAACACGATGCGTTAGGCTATCTGATGTTGGCATGTCGTACATAGTCATCACTTAGTCACTCATACTACAACAAGGTTAGCTATAAGGTTGGCTATAAGTGCATTTATTTTTTTACTCCTCTCTATCTCTTTCTTCGTACTCCCTCAGTCCCATAATATAAGAACGTTTATGACACTAGTGTAGTGCCAAAAACGTTCTTATATTATGGGACACAGGGAGTATTAGTATTTATTGCATTTTCCAAGGAGTGACCTCTTCCAATGAAATGGTGTTGCTAAGTTTGCTTCATTTAATTAGCTATAGACTCAAAATTGTCTTTTCACCTAGGTACACGCGCTTAGCACCGTTTCTTCCTTGGGTCACCAAACTAGTCTCTCTCTTCTTGATTAACTTGCCACATCAGACTTTATGCCTATGTGGCAAGCTTAAGCACCTGTAGGAGCAAGTAAGTACAATAGTGCTTTACATGGCATTTTTTGCATATGTGGAGGAAAGAGAAGCAAGGAAAAAGTGGAGAAGTGGGCTCTCATGCAAGAGCCAGCCTCTACTACATGGTGGAGCATTGGGAGAGGCACCTGTATGGAGGTGGTCAGGAATTAGGAGACTCACACCGGTCGTAGTGCCGTAGTTAAAATGATAATGGCAAGTCAAATCATAGGGCCCCACCTGTCCAGCAGTAACTCAATGTCAAATCACACAGCCCTATGTTTGCAGCAGCCTACTCCCTTGTCTTCTCGCGTCTCTGTTGAATCGACTAGGCGAAACTGCCCCACCTACCGCGCAGTATACTCCCTCCGTCTAGGTGACCAAGGTGGAGAGGAAAACGAGAGAACTTAACGTTTAGTATTTGCTAAGGCTGGTTGTAATGGTACTAGCCTTAGCAATTTTGATGAGGTGTCATAGAATTAAATGAAGAAAGAGAGAGAGTTGAGTACTATGTGTCATACATGGAAATAAATAAAGTACTACATGATACTAATATATGATACATGGCGCAGGAGTACTAAGTATTATTAATACATTTTTGCTAGAACACATCTAGATGAGATATAATTTGGTCTCATTCGTCTTTTATAGCCATTGGATGTGATGCTATAAGATGCGTGTGTGCTGACGTGGGTTGTATTTGTTCTTGTGCAACAAACTGACCGCTGCATGTCATGTTTGATAGTCTCAAGTCATTAAAAGCATACAAGCCCCACATCTCTTATTTGTTGATTCCTCTATTTATGTCAAAAAATAAGAAACAACGTGAGAGTTAATGCACCACGCCTATGTGTTTACTAAGTATTTGGTTTTCGTAAGATGAATTAATACTCACCTAGACGGAGGGAGTATTCGATTTGACAGCGGGCGTTGCAGTTCCCGATACGGCTTTAATGCAGACGAGGGAGGGAGTAGCGGTTCCTGATATGTTGAACGACCAATGCATCCTCCTTCAATTAATGCATGAGGGAAGTAATGGGAGGAGGTCTGGGAAACGAGTGCATGATGTGAATGCAACGTAGTTTGCCCTCATATAAAGGCGTCCCTCCATTCTAATGCATCTACCACATCGTACGCACCTAAGCATTTGCCTAAGCACCTATACTAAGTGCTAAAGAGCTCACTCCAGACCCATGGCGGCGATGCGCGTGAGTGGCCAGCGGCATGGCGCCGAGGATCGTCTCCAGACGGTGTTGGAGACCGGCTGGTGGATGGCCACCGTCGATGCCAACTACGACTGAGGGAGTCCTGGATTAGGGGGTATCCGGACAGCCAGACTATATACTTTGTCCGGACTGTTGGAGCGTGAAGATACAAGACTCAAGACTCCGCCCCGTGTCCGGATGGGACTCTCCTTTGCGTGGAAGACAAGCTTGGCGATCCGGATATTATATTTCCTTCTTTGTAACCGACTCCATGTAAACCCTAGCCCTCTCCGATGTCTATATAAATCGGAAAGGTTGGTCCTTAGAGGGACGATCACAATCATAATCATCATAGGCTAGCTTCTAGGGTTTAGCCTCTACGATCTCGTGGTAGATCAACTCTTGTACTACTCATATCATCAATATCAATCAAGCAGGAAGTACGGTTTTACCTCCATCGAGAGGGATCAAACCTGGGTAAACATTGTGTCCCTTGTCTCCTGTTACCATTAGCCTAAGACGCACAGATCGGGACCCCCCTACCCGAGATCCGCCAGTTTTGACACCGACATTGGTGCTTTCATTAAGAGTTCCTCTGTGTCGTCGCTGCAAGGCTCGATGGCTCGTCTCGTTGTCAAGGACAACATCACCTCTAGGGGAGCGCTGGCTGTAGGCCAAACTCTCCGACTAGGCGGCTTCACCATGGCTGCCCCATCGGCTGTCGTGCCGATGATGACCTCTCGGGTCATCACGCATAGCCTCCACATAAATTCGGAACTCGCCAAACAAATGGATCCGATGGAGCTCTCCTCCCTTAATGAGCTCTTGGATCGCATCGCTGATTTGGGAGTCGCCACAGACTATGATCGGATCGTGCTTAAACCCGACCAAAGGGATATTGAATCCCCGCCGGTCACCCACGAGATAGCGGTGGTGGAGGAGCCACATACGGATTACCCCTCTATTTTGAGGACGAGTTATGTCCGGATCACCGAGCTCCCTGAGCCGGACACCTGCTCAAGGGAAGACATGACCCAAACCCTGGACTTAGAATTGGCCTCCAGCGCACTGTCCGGCAGCAGAGCTAAATCATGCCCATCGTGACAGTGCGGCGCGCTCGGTTGTGGCTCGAATCCATTGAAGATCAAGTCTCCGTGGATGTCAGCCGTGAAGTTAAGACTTCCAAATCTGAACTGACGGCCAGGGGCATAGCTTTCGATCTTCTCCAGATGGCCAAACGAATTGGCACGTAGTCAAAGCCACCGAATACGAAGATCTGTCCAGGGAGGAAAGTCTCACCCTGGACTGCGTCGTTGTTGATGATCGAAGGTGCCATCGAGCCTATCGGTGACGACACAGAGGAACTCTCAATGAAAGCACCAATGTCGGTGTCAAAACCGACGGATCTCGGGTAGGGGGTCCCGAACTGTGCGTCTAGGTGGATGGTAACAGGAGACAAGGGACACGATGTTTTACCCAGGTTCAGGCCCTCTTGATGGAGGTAAAACCCTACGTCCTGCTTGATTGATATTGATGATGTGGGTATTACAAGAGTAGATCTACCACGAGATCAAGGAGGCTAAACCCTAGAAGCTAGCCTATGGTATGATTGTTGTTATTGTTGTTGTGTCCTACGGACTAAAACCATCCGGTTTATATAGACACCGGAGAGGGCTAGGGTTACACAAGTCGGTTACAATGGTAGGAGATCTACATATCCGTATTGCCAAGCTTGCCTTCCACGCCAAGGAAAGTCCCATCCGGACACGGGACGAAGTCTTCAATCTTGTATCTTCATAGTCTTGGAGTCCGGCCGATGATGATAGTTCGGCTATCCGGACACCCCCTACTCCAGGACTCCCTCAGCGCCAGACCTGCGGGATATATTGGAGGACAAGGCAAGGCAAACAAGATCAATCTACGGATCACGTGGGCGCCGCACGATATGTGATGATAACCGTCACGCCGGATATGGCAATTCCAGCCGGGCCGAACACAGTAGACAAAGCTCATTTGAGCTGCGTCGTGATATAGCCCAATACAGAGGCGCCACACACCCACTATGCTTCACAGACGAAGTGATGGATCATCTAATCCCTGAGGGTTTCAAACCCGTAAACATTGAATCATACGATGGCACAACAGATCCTGCGGTCTGGATCAAGGACTATCTCCTTCATATCCACATGGCCCGCGGTGATGATCTACACGCCATCAAATACCTCCCACTCAAGTTTAAAGGACCAGCTCGTCATTGTCTTAAGAGCTTGCCAGCAGAGTCAATTGGTTGTTGGGAAGACCTGGAAGCCGCATTCCTCGACAATTTCCAGGGCACTTATGTGCGACCACCAGACGCCGATGACCTAAGCCACATAATTCAGCAGCCAGAGGAATCGGCCAGACAATTCTGGACACGGTTCCTAACCAAGAAAAATCAAATCATCGACTGTCAAGATGCAGAGGCCCTTGCAGCCTTCAAACATAACATCCGCGACGAGTGGCTTGCCCGGCACCTAGGACAGGAAAAGACGAAATCCATGGCAGCCCTCACAACACTCATGACCCACTTTTGCGTGGGGGAGGACAGATGGCTAGCTCGTAGTAACAACATGACCAAGAGCCCTGGTAATTCAGATACCAAGCACAGTAACGGCAGGTCGCGCCGCAACAAGCACAAGCACCGCATTAATGGCGATAATGCTGAGGATACGGCAGTCAATGCCGGATTCAGAGGCTCTAAACCGGGTCAGCGGAAAAAGCCATTCAAAAGAAATACTCCGGGCCCGTCCAATTTGGACCGAATACTCGATCGCTCGTGCCAGATGCACGACACCCCCGAAAAACCAGCCAACCACACCAACAGGGATTGTTGGGTGTTCAAGCAGGCAGGCAAGTTAAATGCCGAAAACAATGACAAGGGGCTGCATAGCGATGACGAGGAGGAGCCCCGGCCGCCGAACAATAGAGGACAGAAGGGATTCCCCCTACAAGTGCGGACGGTGAACATGATATACGCAACCCACATATCCAAAAGGGAGCGGAAGCATGCACTAAGGGACGTATATGCGATGGAGCCAGTCGACCCAAAGTTCAATCTGTGGTCCTCCTGCCCGATCACTTTTGATCGAAGGGACCACCCCACTAGCATCCGCCATGGCGGATTCGCCGCATTGGTTCTAGACCCAATCATTGACGTATTTCACCTCACCAGAGTCCTGATGGACGGCGGCAGCAGCCTGAACCTGCTTTATCAGGATACAGTGCGCAAAATGGGCATAGACCCCTCAAGGATTAAACGCACAAAAACGACCTTTAAAGGCGTCATACTAGGTGTCGAGGCCAACTGTACAGGCTCAGTTACACTTGAAGTGGTCTTCGGATCCCCGGATAACTTCCGAAGCGAAGAATTAATCTTCGATATAGTCCCGTTCCACAACGGCTATCACGCACTGCTCAGACGAACCGCATTTGCAAAGTTCAATGCGGTGCCGCACTACGCATACCTCAAGCTCAAGATGCCAGGCCCTCGAGGAGTCATTACGGTCAACGGAAACACCGAACGCTCTCTCCGAACGGAGGAGCATACGGCGGCCCTTGCGGCGGAAGTAAAAAGCAGCCTCTCTAGGCAATTCTCGAGTCCGGCTATTCAATGTCTGGACACCGTCAAGCGTGCCCGGAGTAACCTACAACAAGACCGCCTGGCACGTTCCGAGCAAGCGTAGCAATGCGGCCCCAACCCCAGCCCTCGCGAAATTGCAAAACCAGTACTACGCGTACATAATTACACTCTGGAAATACCATGGGCATAGGGGGAGGGGCACGACCACGGGAGGGCCAGAATGTGGCTCAACCGCACCAGGGGCTCCCGATTATGTCATTCTTTTTTCTCTTACTTTCAGGACTCCTTTCTCAAGAAGCCCTGACCGGCAGTAGAATCGCCAAACACACGATGCAACAGCCAGGGAAGCAGAAAGCTATGTCGAGTGTCCAGGTGGTCTCTATAACGAGCAGTATACTTGTTTCACATATCATCCCGCAACTCGCCCCTGGAGGGGGACATGTCAAATAGTCCCGTCCGTTGCTTATCGCACTATTTGTATCATTCTACTTTTACCGCAGCCTTTTTGAAAAAACAACACATAGCTTCTGCCTATTATTGCATTCCTTTTTTTATCTATATATGTTCACTTATGACATGTTGCACCCGTACACTTTGGTACGACCAAATACACCAGGGGCTTAAGTACCCAAAAATATGGTGTGATAAGTCCGAACAGTTTCACAAGTGCGGCACCCCGAACTTATAGCATTATATGCGTCGGCTCCGAATCATGTCTTGGATCAATAGTTGGGTTTGCCTGGCTCCCATGTTTTGGTACCTTACATTCCGTTATATCGGCTAAGGTAGCGCTGGGAGAACCACTGCGATTGTGCCCCTGTTGAGCTGGGTTAAGCACCTCAGTGGAGAAAGCTAAAACTGACCGTCATGATAGGGCGAGAGCCGGTCACTGTTCGAGAGGTTTTTGAGTCCCTAAAGACTTATGCCGCTTAGAGCGAGGAGTCGGCTTTGTCCGGCCCAGGCATGGATAGTGCCCCGAACTTGGTCTTCCGAATACTAGGGGCTTCGCTGAAATTTAAAATTATAGAATTCTATGGCTAAGTGAGAGTGTTCAAGCATTATAGTACGGTTGCCTCGTTCGTTGCGTTGAGCGCCTCCCTCGAAGGACCCAAGAATGGGGAAAAGAGCGCTCAAGTTTATCCCGAACACCCCAGCACTCGTGGCATGGGGGCAGAAGCCAACGACTCGCCATCTCTCAAATTTAATAAACGGCCTCACAGAAGGTAATATTTTAAATTCACAAGCGTTGCTTAGCGCATAAGAACAAGTTTTCAGTGTACAGGATAACAAATGCGAGTTTACTCAAAAATTACATCTTTGGAGCATTCACCCGCTATAAGGCGGGCACCCTTCAGGACGCCCTCATAATACATCTCGGGCTTGCGATACTCCCTGCCCGGCGGTGGTCTGTCCGTCACAAGCTTCTCAGCGTCCATCTTGCCCCAGTGCACTTTAGCACGGGCAAGGGCCCTACGGGCACCTTCGATGCAGATGGAGCGCTTGACGACTTCAATCCATGGACAGGCGTCCACCAGCCGCCTCACCAGCCCGAAGTAGCTCCCAGGCATGGCTTCCTTAGGCCACAGCCGAACTATGAGGCCCTTCATGGCCTGTTCGGCCACCTTATGGAGCTCAACCAGCTGCTTCAGCTGGTCGCTCAAGGGCATCGGGTGTCCGGCCTCAGCATATTGAGACCAGAACACCTTCTCCGTCGAGATCCCCTCCTCGGCTCGGTAGAACGCGGCAGCATCGGACACACTGCGGGGCAAATCTGCGAATGCTCCTGGAGAGCTCCGGATTCGGGTAAGTAACAAGTAATTCACTTTCACGTACCTGCTTTGCATAAAGAATGCTTTACCCGCCGCTATCTTTTCATTGCCTCAATTTCCTGGAGGGCTTTTTGGGCTTCGGCCTTAGCGGCTTTGGCGCTCTCAAGGGCCGAGGCGAGCTCGGACTCTCGAGTCTTTGAGTCACGCTCCAAACTCTCGTGTTTTTCCATGAGAGCCTGGAGCTCTTGCCGCACCTCCGCCACCCGCGCCTCCTACTTCTCTCGCTCGGTGCGCTCCGCGGCCACATTGCTTTCGGCCTTGGACACCACTTCCTTCAGGGTCGCCACCTCGTTCGTGGCCCCTTCAATACTCACGTTATTCCTGTCATTTTTTGCAACCACATCTTTTATATACTTCCATAAGGTATTACTTACCTTCCTTGTCCTCGAGCTGCTTCTTGGCAAGGCCGAGCTCGCTCTCGGACCGCTCGAGGCTCTGCTTCAATGCATTGACCTCCGCAGTCAGTGCGGCAGAGGTCAGCAACGCAGCCTGCATTCCCATATTGACATACTTATGTTAGACTCCTGCGTACATCTTTTTAGACCCTCAGTTTGGCTTTTCTTTCCAAACACCAAACTGAGCATCAGGGGCTACTGTCTATGCGGTAATATTTTTACATATCTTAAATACATACCTCAAAGCCTGTTAGAAGGCTGGCACAGGCTTCAGTCAGCCCGCTCTTGGCGGACTGAACTTTCTGGATCACCACACTCATAACAGTGCGGTGCTCCTCGTCGATGGAGGCGCCGTTAAGCACCTCCAGCAAATTATCCGGTGCCTCCGGTTGGACGGAGGTCACCGGTGTTGTAGTCTTGCCCTTCTTTCAAAGGGGCCGCCTGCCGGACTCTGGAACCACTGAAGGTTCCGGTGCGGAGTCCGGCCCAGGGCCGGACTTAGAGCCCTTTGGGGTTTTATCCCCCTTGCACCTGGAGTCCGGGAGGTTGCCTTGCGGCGCCTCCTGGACCACCTCCTCCTGGCTGGGCCCCTTTTGGGACCCCACCTCAGCGTCATCCGCAGCGCAAGGAGAGGAGGCAGCCGGAAGTGAGGTGCCATTCATGTCCGACGAATCCAGGGAGCCGCTCGTTGAAGCGTCGAGCCCGTCCTTGGGCGGGCTGCAGGGTTATATTCGGCGTTAGAAGATTCTATACGACAAATGAAATGCCATGAGTTATTCTGGTATCCGGACACTTACGACACCAGGGGCTTAGCCCTCGGTGGCCACTCCTCTTCGTTGTCGGTGTTGTTGGTGGAGCAGTCCGGAGGAAGGGTCCTTCCCTTCTTGATCCCTCCGGCCTCCCTAGTTGGGGCGGCCTTCCTTTTCTTCTCTCCCCCATTGGGGGAGAGGCCTCTTTTTCCTCCTCCTCGTCTTCGTGGGAGGAGTCCGCCTCGGAGTCATCGAACGATGAGTCCGACAATACCTGGCGCCGGGAACTCCTTTGAGTTGAGTTCCCGTGGCCTTCTTCTTGGACTTCTTCTCCGGCACCACGTGAGGTGCTGGAACCAGCAGCCCCGTCAATCGGGCGTCCGCTGGGCCTTCGGGCAAAGGAGCCGGACAGTCGATCTGTCCGGTCTTCTTCTGCCAGTCCTGTCAAAGGAACGGGAGCTTAGATCCCGCATAGAGTCAAACTATGAAAAACAAGTATCCCGTAAAGGGTAAAACAAGCTTACTACGCTGGCTTGGCGCTTCACGCAGAATCCGCGATCCTCGGTAATGGGAGGGGGAACCTCGGCGCCCTTGAATAGCACCTTCCAGGCATCCTCGTGCGTTGTGTCAAAGAGCCTGGTCAAAGTTTGGTGCTGGGCCGGGTCAAACTCCCACAAGTTAAAAGCCCGTCATTGACACGGGAGGATCCGGCGGAGGAGCATGACCTGGACTACGTTGACAAGTTTAACCTTCCTGTCCACCAGGTTTTGGACGCAGGTTTGGAGTCCGGTCAGCTCTCTTGAATTACCCCACGACAGGCCCTTCTCTTTCCAGGAGGTGAGCCATGTGGGGATGCCAGATCGGAATTCGGGGGCCGCTGCCCATTTAGGGTCACGCGGCTCGGTGATGTAGAACCACCCCGATTGCCACCCTTTGATGGTTTCCACGAAGGAGCCCTCGAGCCATATAACGTTGGGCATCTTGCCCACCGTGGCACCTCCGCACTCCGCCTGCCGGCCGCCCACTACCTTCAGCTTGACATTGAAGGTCTTCAGCCATAAGCCGAAGTGGGGCTTGATGCGGAGGAAGGCCTCGCACACGACGATAAACACCGAGATGTTGAGGATGAAGTTCGGGGCCAGATCATGGAAATCCAGGTCGTAGTAGAACATGAGCCCCCGGACAAATGGGTGGAGTGGGAAGCCCAGTCTACGGAGGAAATGAGGGAGGAACACCACCCTCTCATGGGGCCTGGGGGTGGGGACGAGCTGCCCCTCGTCTGGAGGCCGGTGAGCAATGTCATTGTGCAAGTATCCAGCTTTCCTCAACTTTTTGATGTTCTCCTCCGTGACGGAGGAGGCCATCTACCTGCCTCCCGCTCCGGACATGGCTGGAGAAGGTTGAGGTGGGAAGTGCGGACTTGGGCGCTGGAGCTCGAGTGCGCGGAAATGGATAAGCAAAGGAGGAAGAAGGCGTAGATGAAAAAGGTGGATCCTTATCCCCTTATATGGGCGGACGAAACTATGTGCCCCCACCAGCCTGGTAAAACTCGCTTATCTCCCAAGCACCGTAATTAATGGCACGGTTGGGTTACCCACGCCCATATTGATGAGAATCTTGGAATAAGGGGGCACGATCTCTGCTTTGACAAGACGTGCCAAGGAAACCGCCTCGCTAAACGCGCTGAGGTGGGACAGTAAAAATGATTCGAATAAAGGCTTGGCCGTGGTGTGATGTCATGCCACGGAATACGTCAGCAGATTGAATTTGTGTAAATATTATTCTCTCTACGGTGGTATGTGGAACTTATTTTGCAGAGCCGGACACTATCCTTGTGTTCAAAATCTTCTATGAAGTATTCGGAGGAGGAACCCGCCTTGCAATGCCGAAGACAATATGCGTGCCGGAGTCATCGTCATTGAAGCCTGGTTCAGGGGCTACTTAGGGAGTCCTGGATTAGGGGGTGTCCGGATAGCCGAACTATCACCTTTGGCCGGACTCCTGGACTATGAAGATACAAGATTGAAGACTTCGTCCCGTGTCCGGATGGGACTTTCCTTGGCGTGGAAGGCAAGCTTGGCGATACGGATATGTAGATCGCCTACCATTGTAACCGACTCTGTGTAACCCTAACCCTCTTCAGTGCCTATATAAAACGGAGGGTTTTAGTCCATAGGACGGACAACAATCATACCATAGGGTAGCTTCTAGGGTTTAGCCTCTTTGATCTCGTGGTAGATCTACTCTTGTACTACCCATATCATCAATATTAATCAAGAAGGAGTAGGGTTTTACCTCCATCGAGAGGGCCCGAACCTGGGTAAAAACATCGTGTCCCTTGTCTCCTGTTACCATCCGCCTAGACGCACAGTTCGGGACCCCCTACCCGAGATCTGCCGGTTTTGACACCGACAACAACCATAGTACAGAAGTATTGTGCGATGGAAAGCGCCTGGAAAATCAAAACAGATTTTTGGGATAGTCCGGCTCTCACTAAAACCTTTGTCCGTGCTAAACAGGCGAACTCTCGTAAGTTAGACTATCCGATCCCCAAGAAACCAAAGCCCACCCCAGGGCGTGGAACCGTATTGGAAGAATGGCTCAATAGGCCATGTATACTCCACAGCACGCCGGACACTACACCAACACATAGCCTTAGAGCATGTTGGATACTCCGGCAAGTAGCAAAAAGTGGCGAGGATCTTATTGTAAGCCATACAGCAGAACAAGATCCCGCCAAAAAAGACAATACGGTACTAATAGTCTTCGAGACTTTCGCCTCAAACAATAGGTGCAAGCGAGCTCATCGAAGCTCCGCTGAAATCTGCCATGTGGCAAAAATAAATCAATGGAACGACACTGCTATAACTTTCAGCGCCAGTGATGAACCTCAATTCCAGACAGTCCGGGCACCAGCCACTTTGGTCTTTAGCCCAATCGTAGACGGCTTTCGGCTCACTAAAGTACTCATGGACGGCGGAAGCGGATTAAACTTGATCTATGAAGAAACACTCAGCAAGAGGGAAATTGATAAAAGCCGCATTGAGCAAAGTGGCACAACCTTCAGGGGAACCATCCCTAGTCGGGAAGCGTGGTGTGCGGGAAAAATCACACTCGATGTGGTATTCGGCACCCCGGAGAATTACAGGTCCGAAGAAATCACATTCCAAGTGGCTCCTTTCAACAACGGATACCACGCCCTTTTAGGGCGGAATGCGTTTACAAGCTTTCAAGCTATACCCCATTACGGGTACATGAAGCTTAAAATGCCCGGACCCAATGGAATCATCACTCTAGCCAGTGATCCGGACGTTGCACTTCGCGCAGAAAACAAAACCGCAACACTAGCCCTGGAAGCATTATCTGAAGCCCTAGCAGCCGAAGAACTAACAACATTGCGTGCCATCGTGGACAGGGACGATGTGATACTCGACAAGCGACCCAAGTCCACCTCATTTAAACCCACAGACGAGATAGTCAAATTCCAGGTCCATCCAACGGACCCCATGAAGACAGCTTCCATCGGGACACAGTTGAGCCCCACAATGGACGCCGCACTGCGAGACTTCCTATGCGAGAATTGGGACATTTTCGCCTGGCACCCCTCGGACATGCCGGGCATCCCACGCAGACTGGCCGAACACAGCCTCAATATACTAAAAGGGTACAAGCTTGTCAAGCAGACCCTAAGGCGGTTTTCAGAGCCCAAACGGCAAGCCATGGGGGAAGAGCTAGCCAAGCTACTCATGGCCGGATTCATCAGAGATATCAAGCATCCGGATTGGCTGGCAAATCTGGTAATGGTACCAAAGAAGGACAAATCCTGGTGCCTATGCATCGACTTCAAAGACCTCAACAAGGCTTGCCCCAAGGATCCCTTCCCCCTCCCTCACATCGACCAAATCATCGACGCCACAGCAGGACATGACTCGCTGTGTTTCCTCGGCGCATACTCTGGATACCAACAAATAAAGATGCCAGAGTCCGACCAAGCTGCAACAGCTTTCATAACGCCATACGGTCCTTTCTGCTTCAACACTATGCCTTTTGGGCTTAAAAATGCCGGCGCAACCTATCAACGCATGATTAAAACATGCCTGGAAAAGCAAATCGACAAAACAGTGGAGGCATATGTGGATGACATGGTCATAAAAACAAGACACATAGAAACCCTAATAGACGACTTGAGGCTTACGTTCGATAACCTCCGAACATACGACATCAAGTTGAACCCGGAAAAATGTGTTTTCGGCGTCCCCTCTGGGAAACTGCTCGGCTTCATTGTTTCCAATAGAGGAATTGAAGCGAATCCGGCAAAAATGTGAGCTCTGTCGCAGTTGGCTATACCAACAGACCTAAAGCATATCCAGAAACTAGCTGGATGTGTGGCTGCCTTAAGCCGCTTTATCTCCCAGTTAGGAGAAAAGGCATTACCTCTTTACCGCCTTCTTCGGCGCACCGAACGCTTCGTGTGGACGGATGTAGCCGCGGCCGGAATGGACGAAATAAAGACCTTGTTGGCCAGTAATCCAGTCTTAACAGCACCAAATATTGGCGAACCTATGTTGCTATACATAGCTGCAACACATCAAGTTGTAAGTGCAGTGCTCGTCATCGAACGAGAGGCTGACGGATACAAATTCTTGCTCCAGAAGCCGGTATATTACGTATCCATGGTTCTCACCCCATGCAAATCCCGATACCCACATTATCAAATGATAACATACGCGGTCTTCATGGCCTCTCGGAAGCTACGACACTACTTTCAAGAGTGCTCGATTACGGTGGCCTCCGAAGTACCACTCAACGACATAATAAATAACCGCGACGCTACGGGCCAGATTGCTAAATGGTCCATTGAGCTCCTTCCATTCGACATAACATACAAGCCACAGTGGGCAATCAAGTCGCAAGTACTGGCTGACTTTGTCGCCGAATGGACAGAAGCCGAACTCCCTAAAGAGTACGACGCGTACTCTAACTGGATCATGCACTTCGACGGCTCTAAAATGTTGTTCGGATTGGGAGCAGGTGTAGTCCTGACATCTCCCACCAGAGACACGGTCCAATACGTACTCCAAATATTATACACAGACACCAACAATGCAGCCAAATACGAGGCTCTGTTGCATGGTCTTTGGATGACAGTCTCTATGGGCATTCAATGCCTGGAGGTGCGCGGGGATTCAAACCTCGCAATATCAAAAATAAACGAAGACTTCAATGCCAAGGATCCGAAAATGGTGGCTGAGGGAGTCCGGGATTAGGGGGTGTCCGGATAGCCGAACTATCACCTTTGGCCGGACTCCTGGACTATGAAGATACAAGATTGAAGACTTCGTCCCGTGTCTGGATGGGACTTTCCTTGGCGTGGACGCCAAGCTTGGCGATACGGATATGTGGATCTCCTACCATTGGAACCGACTCTGTGTAACCCTAACCCTCTTCGGTGCCTATATAAACCAGAGGGTTTTAGTCCATAGGACGAACAACAATCATACCATAGGCTAGCTTATAGGGTTTAGCCTCTCTGATCTCGTGGTAGATCTACTCTTGTACTACCCATATCATCAATATTAATCAAGCAGGAGTAGGGTTTTACCTCCATCGAGAGGGCCCGAACCTGGGTAAAAACATCATGTCCCTTGTCTCCTGTTACCATCCACCTAGATGCACAGTTCGAGACCCCCTACCCGAGATCTGCCGGTTTTGACACCGACATTGGTGCTTTCATTGAGAGTTCCTCTGTGTCATCATCTTTAGGCCCGATGGCTCCTCCGATCATCAACAACGATGCAGTCCAGGGTGAGACTTTTCTCGCCGGACAGATCTTCGTATCCGGCGGCTTTGCACTGCGGGCCAATTCGCTTGGCCATCTAGAGAAGATCGAAACCAATGCCCTGGCCATCAGGTCAGATTTGGAAGTTTGAACTATACGGCTGACGTCCGTGGAGACTTGATCTTCGACGGGTTCGAGCCACAGCCAAGCGCGCCGCACTGTCACGATGGGCATGATCTAGCTCTGCCGCCGGACAGTGCCCTGGAGGCCGCACCAGTGTCCGCTCCGACCCTTAGCTCGGAGCCGACTGCGCTAATCGAGGACGGGTGGCTGGACACCGCCTTGGGGGCTGCTATCTCTACGGCGATCGATCCGAACCCAACCGTATCCTTTGCGAAGCTCGTGACTCCAAGGTGTCGGACTCCTCTCCGGACTCCGAACCTTCCGTGCCCCTGCCAATTGAATCCGATTGGGCGCCGATCATGGAGTTCACTGCCGCAGACATCTTTCAGCACTCGCCCTTTGGCGACATCCTGAATTCGCTAAAGTCTCTCTCTTTATCAAGAGAGCCCTGGCCGGATTATGGTCAGGAAGGTTGGGATGCGGACGACGAAGAAATTCAAAGCCCACCCACCACCCACTTCGTAGCCACTGTCGATGATTTAACCGACATGCTCGACTTCGACTCCAAAGACATCGATGATATGGATGACGATGCAGGAGACGACCAAGAACCAGCGCCTACAAGGCACTGGAAGGCCACCTCATCATACGACATATACATGGTGGACATCCCAAAAGATGGGAATGGCGATGGAACAACAGAGGATGACCCCTCCAAGAAACAGCCTAAGCGCCGGAGTTAGCGGCGCCGCTCTAAATCCCGCCACAGCAAAAACGGTGATTCCGGCACGGGAGACAATAACACCCCGGACAGTGCCAAAGACAACCCCCTCTAGCAGGATTCAGCGCACGAGGATGGAGAAGCCAGCCCTCATGAGAGAGCGGCAGACAGAGAGGTAGAGGACGATAATTACATGCCTCCCTCCGAAGACGAGGCAAGCCTCGACGACGACGAATTTGTCGTGCCTGAGGATCCCGTCGAACAGGAGCGTTTCAAACGCAGGCTTATGGCCATGGCAAGCAGCCTCAAGAAAAAGCAGCAACAGCTTAGAGCTGACCAAGACTTGCTAGCTGACAGATGGACTGAAGTCCTTGCAGCCGAAGAGTATGAACTCGAACGCCCCTCCAAGAGCTACCCAAAACGCAGGCTGCTACCCCGATTAGAGGAGGAAGCACCCAAACCTACATCACCAGCGCATGATGCGGCCGACCGGCCACCTCGTGGCCGCGAAAGAGAGGCCTCTCGGCCCTCCACTCAAGCCGCACCCCGGCGCCGCTCAAAAAGTACCAAGGCACGGGGAAATGCGCCAGACCTGCGAGATATATTGGAGGACAAGGCAAGGCAAACAAGATCGATCTACAGATCGCATGGGCGCCTCACTACACGTGACGATAACCGTCATGCCGGATACAGCAAATCCGGCCGAGCCGAACACAGCAGACAAAGCTCATTTGAGCTACGTCGTGATATAGCCCAATACAGGGGCGCCGCACACCCACTATGCTTCACAGGTGAAGTAATGGATCATCAAATCCCCGAGGGTTTCAAACCCATAAACATCGAATCATACGATGGCACAACAGATCCTGCGGTATGGATCGCGGACTACCTCCTTCATAATCCACATGGCCCGCGGTGATGATCTACACGCCATCAAATACCTCCCACTCAAGCTTAAAGGACCAGGTCGGCATTGGCTTAACAGCTTGCCAGCGGAGTCAATTGGTTGTTGGGAAGACCTGGAAGCCGCATTCCTCGACAACTTCCAGGGCACCTATGCGCGACCACCAGACGCCGATGACCTAAGCCACATAATTCAGCAGCCAGAGGAATCGGCCAGACAATTCTGGATACGGTTCCTAACCAAGAAAAATCAAATCGTCGACTGTCCGGAATGGAGAGGCCCTTGCAGCCTTCAAACATAACATCCGCGATGAGTGGCTTGCCCGGCACCTAGGACAGCAAAAGCCGAAATCCATGGCAGCCCTCACAACACTCATGACCCGCTTTTGCGCGGGAGAGGACAACTGGCTAGCTCGTAGTAACAACATGACCAAGAGCCCTGGTAATTCGGATACCAAGGACAGCAACGGCAGGTTGCGTCGCAACAAGCACAAGCGCCGCATTAACGGCGATAATGCTGAGGATATGGCAGTCAATGCCGGATTCAGAGGCTCTAAACCCGATCAGCGGAAAAAGCCATTCAAAAGAAATACTCCGGGCCCGTCCAATTTGGACCGAATACTCGATCGCTCGTGCCAGATACACGGCACCCCCGAAAAACTAGCCAACCACACCAACAGGGATTGTTGGGTGTTCAAGCAGGCATGCAAGTTAAATGCCGAAAATAATGACAAGGGGCTGCATAGCAACGACGAGGAGGAGCCCCGGCCGCCGAACAATAGAGGACAGAAGGGCTTCCCCCTACAAGTGCGGACGGTGAACATGATATACGCAACCCACATACCCAAAAGGGAGCGGAAGCGTGCACTAAGGGACGTATATACGATGGAGCCAGTGACCCCAAAGTTCAATCCGTGGTCCTCCTGCCCGATCACTTTTGATCGAAGGGACCACCCCACTAGCATCCGCCATGGCGGATTTGCCGCATTGGTTATAGACCCAATCATTGACGTATTTCACCTCACTAGAGTCCTGATGGACGGCGGCAGCAGCCTGAACCTGCTTTATCAGGATACAGTGCGCAAAATGGGCATAGACCCCTCAAGGATTAAACCCACAAAGACGACCTTTAAAGGCGTCATACCAGGTATAGAGGCCAACTTTACAGGCTCAGTTACACTTGAAGTGGTCTTCGGATCCCCGGATAACTTCCGAAGCAAGGAGTTAATCTTCGACATAGTCTCGTTCCGCAGCGGCTATCACGCACTGCTCGGACAAACCGCATTTGCAAAGTTCAATGCGGTGCCGCACTACGCATACCTCAAGCTCAAGATGTCAGGACCTCAAGGAGTCATTACGGTCAACGGAAACACCGAACGCTCTCTCCGAATGGAGGAGCATACGACAGCCCTCGCGGCGGAAGTACAAAGCAGCCTCTCAAGGCAATTCTCGAGTCCGGCTATTAAACGTCCGGACACCGTCAAGCGCGCTCGGAGTAACCTACAATAAGACCGCCTGGCACGTCCCGAGCACGCGTAGCAATGCGGCCCCAACCCCAGCCCTCAAGAAATTGCGAAACCAGTATTACATGTACATAATTACGCCCTAGAAATACCATGGGCATAGGGGGAGGGGCATGACCACGGCAGGCCCAGAATGTGGCTCAACCGTACCAGGGGCTCCCGATGGTGTCATTCTTTTTTCTCTTACTTTCAGGACTCCTTTCTCGAGAAGCCCTGTCCGGCAGTAGAATCGCCGAACACACGATGCAACAGCCAGGGAAGCAGAAAGCTACGTCGAGTGTCCAGGTGGTCTCTATAACGAGTGGTATACTTGTTTCACATATCATCCCGCAACTCGCCCCTGGAGGGGGACATGTCAAATAGTCCCGTCCATTGCTTATCGCACTATTTGTATCGTTCTGCTTTTACCGCAGCCTTTTTTAAACAATACATAGCTTCTGCCTATTATCGCATTCCTTTTTTTTATCTATATATGTTCACTTATGACATGTTGCATCCGTACACTTTGGTACGGCCAAATACACCAGGGGCTTAAGTACCCCAAAATATGGTGTGATAAGTCCGAACACTTTCACAAGTGCGGCACCCCGAACTTATAGCATTATATGCATCGACTCCGAATCATGTCTTGGGTCAATAGTTGGGTTTGCCCGGCTCCCATGTTTTGGTACCTTACGTTCCGTTATATCGGCTAAGGTAGCGCTGGGAGAACCACTGCGATTGTGCCCCGGTTGAGCTGGGTTAAGCACCTCAGTGGAGAAAGCTAAAGCTGACAGTCATGATAGGGCGAGAGCCGGTCGCTGTTCGAGAGGTTTTCGAGTCCCTAAAGACTTATGCCACTTAGAGCGAGGAGTCGGCTTTGTCCGGCCCAGGCGTGGATAGCGCCCCGAACTCGGTCTTCCGAATACCAGGGGCTTCACCGAAATTTAAAATTATAGAATTCTATGGCTAAGTGAGAGTGTTCAAGCATTATAGTACGGTTGCCTCGTTCGTTGCGTTGAGCGCCTCCCTCGAAAGACCCAAGAATTGGAAAAAGAGCACTCAAGTTCATCCCGAACACCCCAGCACTCATGGCATGGGGGCAAAAGCCGACGACTCGCCATCTCTCAAATTTAATAAATGGCCGCACAGAAGGTAATATTTTAAATTCACAAGCGTTGCTTAGCGCATATGAACAAGTTTTCAGCGTACATGATAACAAATGCGAGTTTACTCAAAAATTACATCTTTGGAGCATTCACCCGCTATAAGGCGGGCACCCTTCAGGACGCCCTCATAATACATCTCGGGCTTGCGATACTCCTTGCGCGGGGGTGGTCTGTTCGTCACAAGCTTCTCAGTGTCCATCTTGCCCCAGTGCACTTTAGCACGGGCAAGGGCCCTACAGGCACCTTTGATGTAGACGGAGCGCTTGACGACTTCAATCCATGGACACGCGTCCACCAGCCGCCTCACCAGCCCGAAGTAGCTCCCATGCATGGCTTCCTTAGGCCACAGCCGAACTTGTTGTGGAACGTTGCAGAAAATAAAAAAAATTCTACGCTTTCACCAAGATCAATCTATGAGTTGATCTAGCAACGAGAGAAAGGAGTGCATCTACATACCCTTGTAGATCGTGAGCGGAAGCGTTCAAGAGAACGGGGTTGAGGGAGTCGTACTCGACGTGATCCAAATCACCGATGATCCTAGTGCTGAACGAATAGCACCTCCGCGTTCAACACACGTACGGTTAAGGAATACGTCTCCTCCTTCTTGATCCAGCAAGGGGGAAGGAAAGGTTGACGGAGATCCAGTAGCACAACGGCGTGGTGGTGGATGCAGCAGTGATCTCGGCAGAGCTTCGCCGAGCTTCTACGAGAGGGAGAGGTGTAGCAAGGGGGAAGGGAGGCGCCAAGAGCATGGGTGTGGCTGCCCTCCCTCCCCCCCCTCTATATATAGGCCCCCTAGGGGGGGAGCCGGCCCTAGGAGATGGGATCTCCAAGGGGGGCGGTGGCCAAGGGGGAGGCTTGCCCCCCAAGGTAAGTGGAGGCGCCCCCCACCCCTAGGGTTTCCAACCCTAGGCGTAGGGGGGCGCACCAGCCCACCAGGGGCTGGTTCCCCTCCCCACTTCAGCCCACGGGGCCCTTCGGGATAGGTGGCCCCACCCGGTGGACCCCTGGGACCCTTCTGGTGGTCCTGGTACAATACCGGTGACCCCCGAAACTTTCCCGATGGCCGAAACTGCACTTCCTATATATAATTCTTCACCTCCGGACCATTCCAGAACTCCTCGTGACGTACGGGATCTCATCCGGGACTCCGAACAACTTTCGGGTTACTGCATACTCATATCTCTACAACCCTAGCGTCACCGAACCTTAAGTGTGTAGACCCTACGGGTTCGGGAGACATGCAGACATGACCGAGACGCCTCTCCGGTCAATAACCAACAGCGGGATCTGGATACCCATGTTGGCTCCCACATACTCCTCGATGATCTCATCGGATGAACCACGATGTCGAGGATTCAATCAATCCCGTATACAATTCCTCAATCGGTACGTTACTTGCCCGAGACTCGATTGTCAATATCCCAATACCTCGTTCAATCTCGTTACCGGCAAGTCACTTTACTCGTACCGTAATGCATGATCCCGTGACCAGACACTTGGTCACCTTGAGCTCATTATGATGATGCATTACCGAGTGGGCCCAGAGATACCTCTCCGTCATACAGAGTGACAAATCCCAGTCTCGATTCGTGCCAACCCAACAGACACTTTCGGAGATACCCGTAGTGCACCTTTATAGTCACCCAGTTACGTTGTGACGTTTGGCACACCCAAAGCACTCCTACGGTATCCGGGAGTTGCACAATCTCATGGTCTAAGGAAATGATACTTGACATTTGGAAAAGCTCTAGCGAAACGAACTACATGATCTTTGTGCTATGCTTAGGATTGGGTCTTGTCCATCACATCATTCTCCTAATGATGTGATCCTGTTATCAATGACATCCAATGTCCATAGTCAGGAAACCATGACTATCTGTTGATCAACGAGCTAGTCAACTAGAGGCTCACTAGGGACTTGTTGTGATCTATGTATTCACACATGTATTATGATTTCCGGATAATACAATTATAGCATGAACAATAGACAATTATCATGAACAAAGAAATATAATAATAACCATTTTCTTATTGCCTCTAGGGCATATTTCCAACAGTCTCCCACTTGCACTAGAGTCAATAATCTAGTTACATTGTGATGTATCGAACACCCATTGCGTTCTGGTGTTGATCATGTTTTGCTCTAGGGAGAGGTTTAGTCAACGGATCTGCTACATTCAGATCTGTATGTACTTTATAAATATCTATGTCTCCATCTTGAACATTTTCACGGATGGAGTTGAAGCGATGCTTGATGTGCCTGGTCTTCTTGTGAAACTTGGGTTCCCTGGCAAGTGCAATAGCTCTAGTGTTGTCACAGAAGAGTGTGATCGGCCCCGACACATCGGGTATGACTCCTAGGTCGGTGATGAACTCCTTCACCCAGATAGCTTCATGTGCTGCCTCCAAGGCTGCCATGTACTATGCTTCACATGTAGATCCCGCCACGACGCTCTGCTTGCAACTACACCAGCTTACTGCCCCACCATTCAAAATGTACATGTATCCGGTTTGTGACTTAGAGTCATCCAGATCTGTGTCGAAGCTAGCATCGACGTAACCCTTTACGACGAGCTCTTCGTCACCTCCATATACGAGAAACATGTCCTTAGTCCTTTTCAGGTACTTAAGGATGTTCTTGACCGCTGTCTAGTGTTCCATGCCGGGATTACTTTGGTACCTTCCTACCAAACTTATGGCAAGGTTTATATAAGGTCTGGTACAGGTCATGGCATACATGATAGACCCTATGGCTGAGGCATAGGGGACGACACTCATCTTTTCTCTATATTGTGCCATGGTCAGGCATTGAGCCGAGCTCACCTTGCAATACAGGCAAGAACCCCTTCTTGGACTGATCCACATTGAAGTTCTTCAATATCTTATCAAGGTATGTGCTTTGTGAAAGACCTATGAGGCGTCTTGATCTATCTCTATAGATCTTGATGCCTAATATGTAAGCAGCTTCTCCAAGGTCCTTCATTGAAAAACACTTATTCAAGTAGGCCTTAATGTTGTCCAAAAGTTCTATATCATTTCCCATCAAAAGTATGTCATCTACATATAATATGAGAAATGCTATAGATCTCCCACTCACTTTCTTGTAAATACAGGCTTCTCCATAAGTCTGCATAAACCCAAACGCTTTGATCATCTCATCAAAGCGAATGTTCCAACTCCGAGATGCTTGCACTAGCCCATAAATGGATCGTTGGAGCTTGCATACCTTGTTAGCATTCTCAGGGTCGACAAAACCTTCCCGCTGCATCATATACAGTTCTTCCTTAAGATGGCCATTAAGGAATGCCGTTTTGACGTCCATTTGCCATATCTCATAATCATAGTATGCGGCAATTGCTAACATAATTCGGACGGACTTCAGCTTCGCTACTGTCAGGATGCCGACTCAATGCCACACCGATCTAGCATATAACACATCATATCACTTTGCAGCCTCACGCACGGTATTCCCACGGGTGCCACCTTACCTGGCCCGGGACCGTTTGCGCCTTTTGGCTCACGTATATGATAGTGCCGCTAGCATCCATATGACAGAGAACCCGGGCTGACATGGCTAGTCGTGAATCCAAAGTGGCACTAACTTATAGGGACAGGCATACATGACCCAGCAACGAACGTGTCGGTCATCAGCGAGTGAATCCAGGCTGTAGCACTGGGCTAGCAGGACTCCGGTATTCATCGCGTGACATTTCCCCGAGGGGACAGACACAGGAACAAAGAAGGACACATGCCGGCCAGCCTAAGTGTTCCGGAGCAGTAGCAAGCTACCATGGCTCAGTGGAATCACTAGGAGACATTTCCCGGTAAGAGAGGCTACTAAGGATAAACAACTAGATAGTCAGATCCCATACATACCAAGCATTTCAATAACATACACACAATATGCTCGATATGTGCAAATACAACATGGCATCACAACATGACTCTATAACTCAAGTATTTTATTCAATAGGCTCCGAGGAGCGAGATATTACAAACATGGGTCCTACGACCCAACATTCAGAGCATACAAGTCAAACACAAGCGGAAGCTATCATGTCTGAGTACAGACATCTATAAATGAAAAAGGCTGAGAAGCCTGACTATCTACCAAATCCTGCCGAGGCACAAGATCGTAGCTGAGGTAACAAGCTAAACGTCGAAGTCCACGCGGAACTACTAGCGAGACCGAAATCTCTCTGCAAAAACATAAAATAGGCAAACGTGAGTACAAATGTACCCAGCAAGACTTACATCAGAACTAACTACATATGCTTCATTATCAACAAAGGGGAATGGTGGGGTTTAACTGCAGCAAGCCAGCTTTGACTCGGTGGCTATCCTAAACTACGACTGCAAGCAACTCTTTTGAGGTGGCGCACACGAGTCCACATATTCACCAACCAATACACCACTATGGATCCGCTCCCGTCTCCCTACGAGAACGCCATCCATAGCACTCACACTTATCTTGCGTATTTTAGAGTATCCACTTTCACTTGTCTATGAACTGATATAAGCAACCCAGAAGTCCTTTACCGCGGACACGGCTATTCGAATAGATGATGTTAACCCTGCAGGGGTGTACTTCTTCATACATGTTTCCACCACTTAGCGTCTGCACACGACATGTGCTCGGCAGACTTCAAGCGAAAGCCGACGTGGGTGTAGACCACGACCTACCTAAACACTCAAGTCTCTAGTCCAGGTTTATCGCCTATTCGGGTTCCATCCATGAGGAGATCCGGCCGGAGTTTCGCTCACAGCCCCAAACGATGTGTGCAGGGTTCCCGAGATACCTAACGGGTATCCGGTACACCCGGCCACGTGCCTACCGCATCACAGCCCACCCCTACGGTCAGCGCTGTCCACGGCCTCCAGCATACTACAAACACCAGAAACTACTTGCAACTCCTGGACAGAGGACAAGGGTGAATAAGAAGTCGAGCGGGGTCATATTTCAGGGCCCAATGCATGGAGTAGCTGAATCATGGATCACAAACACAGAACTCAGTTCCTAAGGACGGCTTCAATGAGACAACCCACCATATACTCCTACATGGCCTCTCACCGATACCTTTTACCAAATCGTGTTCACACACTTAGCTTACACACAGTAGGACAAGTTCACACACCTCTGATTCATTCCCGATGAATCAGACCTGACTCAACTCTAAGCAGTAGCAGGCATGACAAACAAACATGAATGAGTAGGCACAACAGGGCTCAAGCAACTCCTACTCATACTAGTGGGTTTCATCTATTTACTGTGGCAATGACAGGTCATGCAGAGGATAAAGGGGTTCAGCTACCGCAGCAAGTAACAAATGACTCGTTGTTGTCCTAATGCAGTAAAAGAGAGCAGGGCGAGAGAGTAGGATTGTATCGGAATGAACAAGGGGGTTTTGCTTGCCTGGCACTTCTGAAGATAATATAGTTCTTCATCGGTGTCATCGAACAATCGTCGGAACATCGTCTACTGAGAGGGGACAATTACCGGCAAACAAGAAAGAACACAATCAATGTGATGCAACAATATGATGCATGATAATGACATGGCAATATGCTGGTGTTTTGAGCTAATGCAGCTGTAAGCCAAATTAATTGAAGTGGAATTCAAACAAGGTTAAACTCCAACTCCAAATGTTCTTTCACAAATTACCCTAATCATGATTCATCCTATTCAGTGAGGTTAACTTGTTCAAACATGCATGATCATGGCATAAACCGGTTCTTCATATTTTTCTGATCATTTTTCATATATAAATTATTTCATTCTGAGCTACGGTTGAATTTATATGATTTTTAGAAGTTTGGGGTATTTTCTGAAATTTCCTGAATTAAAATAAATCCAGAAAATCAATTACTGCGTCAGCCTGACGTTAGTGTGACATCAGCGGGTCAACGGGACACGGTCCGGGTCAAACCTGACAGTGGGTCCCGCGTGTCAGTGTAATTAGTTAAACTAAAATTAATTTAAACTAATCCTAAGTAGTTAACAGGGCTGGGCCCCACCTGTCATTGACTCGGGAGAGTCAACCAGGGCCCACCCGTGGTCAAGGTCAACGTCGGCTACACCGGCGTTTAGCCGCCGGCGAGCCCGACGCGGCGGCGAGAGTGGTTTTGGCCACTCCGACGACCAAATGGGTCGCGGAGGGCATCTAGGTGGAGCTGGGGACGAGCCGAAGCTCTTGGTGGAGTTAGCTGGGGTTGGGGTGGCCGGAATCGGTGCCGGCGACGACCTAGGTGGCCTCCGGAGTTCGGCCGAGGTCGAACACGGCGCTGCGGTGCACTAGTGGGGAAACGGAAGGGCGCTGCGGGCTCCTGGGAGGGCGGCGAACTTGGTAACATGCTCGGGCGCAAGCTGGGGTGGCCCTGGCCACGGCGGCGCCATGGCCGGTGGCGAGGAGCAATCGACTCCGGTGATTAGGGCGGCTAGAGGGTGCGTTCCGCAGCGAGAAGAGAGGGGAAAGACGGCAGGGCTCACGTAGATCACGAAGCGATGCTCGGGGTAGCCGGGGGCGTGCTGAGGATGACGAATCGTCGAGGGCGATCGCCGGCGACCGAAGCTTGAAGACGGAGTCGAGGCGGTCGTCTTGGGGCGTCCGGCGCTCGGGGCTTGCTCTAGGAGGTGTAATGGATGGTGGCGGAGCTTTCAGGCGACACGGGGAGGCGAGGGGAGCACGGTAGGCGTGGCTACGGTGAGCGGCGGCGAAGAGCTCCGCTCGGGAGAGAGCCAAGGAAGGGGAGAGGCCAGGTAGGGTTTCTCTCCTCTCTGCTTTTCCTATTTCTGTTTTTTTTTATTTTGTTCTGTGTTGTTTTAGTTTAGTAAAATACTAAACCATTTTATAAAATCCTGAAAATAGTTATGTGGCAAGAATTAAAATATACCAAACCACATAAAATGTTCCAGTATTATTGGACATATATTATTTATATATCAAATATATATCCAATGCAAATAGTTATTGAATTAATTCAAAGGCCCAAAATAAATGTTTCAGTCACTCCAAAAATATTGGTTTGCATTTTATTCTTGCCAATATTTTTCAAAGCTGAAAAGGAACATTTCCTTGGAAACATTTGAAGCAATTTTTAATGTTGATCATCATTTTTTTAAAATGATTTCTGAGGCTCTCCAATTCCCCAATTCAAATTTAAAGAAATTTAGACATGATGCATGGATGCAATGCCACTAGTTACAAGCAAGCTCTAGGACTGTGACAGCTACGGGAGAGGAAGTCTCATTGTAGTCAATCCCTTGAACTTGTCGATAACCCTTAGTGACAAGTCGAGCTTTATATATGGTAACATTACCATCCGCGTCTGTCTTCTTCTTAAAGATCCATTTGTTTTCTATTGCTCGCCGATCATCGGGCAAGTCTGTCAAAGTCCATACTTTGTTTTCATACATGGATCCTATCTCGGATTGCGTGGCTTCAAGCCATTTGTTGGAATCTGGGCCCGCCATCGCTTCTTCATAGTTCGAAGGTTCACCGTTGTCTAACAACATGATTTCCAAGACAGGGTTGCCGTACCACTCTGGTGTGGAACGTGTCCTTGTGGACCTTCGAAGTTCAGTAGGAGCTTGATCCAAAGTATCTTGATCATCATCATTAACCTCCTCTCTTGTCGGTGCAGGCACCACAGGAACATCTTCCTGAGTTGCACTACTTACCGTTTCAAGAGGCAGTACTTCATCAAGCTCTACTTTCCTCCCACTTAATTCTTTTGAGAGAAACTCTTTCTCCAGAAAGGACTCGTTCTTGGCAACAAAGATCTTGCCCTCGGATCTTAAGTAGAAAGTATACCCAATGGTTTCCTTAGGGTATCCTATGAAGACGCATTTTTCCGACTCGGGTTCGAGCTTCTCAGGTTGAAGTTTCTTGACATAAGCATCGCATCCCCAAACTTTTAGAAACGACAGCTTAGGTTTCTTCCCAAACCATAATTCATACGGTGTCATCTCAACAGATTTAGACGGTGCCCTATTTAAAGTGAATGTAGCTGTCTCTAGAGCGTATCTCCAAAATGATAGCGGTAAATCAGTAAGTGACATCATAGATTGCACCATATCCAATAGAGTGCGACTACGACGTTCGGATACACCGTTACGCTGAGGTGTTCCAGGCGGCGTGAGTTGTGAAACGATTCCACATTTCCTTAAGTGCGTACCAAATTCGTGACTTAAATATTCTCCCCCATGATCTGATCGTAAGAATTTTATCTTTCGGTCACGTTGATTCTCTACCTTATTCTGAAATTCCTTGAACTTTTCAAAGGTCTCAGACTTGTGTTTCATCAAGTAGACATACCCATATCTACTCAAGTCATCAGTGAGAGTGAGAACATAATGATATCCTCCGCGAGCCTCAACGCTCATTGGACCGCACACATCAATATGTATGATTTCCAATAAGTTGGTTGCTCGCTCCATTGTTCCGGAGAACGGAGTCTTGGTCATTTTGCCCATGAGGCATGGTTCGCATGTGTCAAATGATTCATAATCGAGAGACTCTAAAAGTCCATCAGCATGGAGCTTCTTCATGTGCTTGACACCAATGTGACCAAGGCGGCAGTGCCATAAGTATGTGGGACTATAGTTATCAACTTTACGTCTTTTGGTATTCACACTATGAACATGTGTAACATCACGTTCGAGATTCATTAAGAATAAACCATTGACCATCGGGGCATGACCATAAAACATATCCCTCATATAAATAGAACAACCATTATTCCCGGATTTAAATGAGTAGCCATCTCGTATTAAACAAGATCCAGATACAATGTTCATGCTCAAAGCTGGTACTAATAACAATTATTGAGGTTTAAAACTAATCCCGTAGGTAAATGTAGAGGTAGCGTGCCGACGGCGATCACATCGACCTTGGAACCATTCCGACGTGCATCGTCACCTCGTCCTTCGCCAGTCTCCGCTTATTCCGCAGCTCCTTCTTTGAGTTACAAATATGAGCAACCGCACCGATATCAAATACCCAAGAGCTACTACGAGTACTAGTAAGGTACACATCAATTACATGTATATCACATATACCTTTGGTTTTGCCGGCGTTCTTGTCCGCTAAGTACTTGGGGCAGTTCCGCTTCCAGTGACCATTTCCCTTGCAATAAAAGCACTCAGTTTCAGGCTTGGGTCTATTGTTTGACTTCTTCCCGACAACTGGCTTACCGGGCGCGGCAACCCCCTTGCCGTCCTTCTTGAAGTTCTTCTTACCCTTGCCTTTCTTGAACTTAGTGGTTTTATTCGCCATCAACACTTGATGTTCCTTTTTGATCTCCACCTCCGCTGATTTTAGCATTGAATATACCTCAGGAATGGTCTTTTCCATCCCCTGCATATTGAAGTTCATCAGAAAGCTCTTGTAGCTCGGTGGAAGTGACTGAAGGATTCTATCAATGACCGCGTCATCCGGGAGATTAACTCCCAGCTGAGTCAAGCGGTTGTGCAACCCAGACATCTTGAGTATGTGCTCACTGACAGAACTATTTTCCTCCATCTTACAGCTGAAGAACTTGTCAGAGACTTCATATCTCTCGACCCGGGCATGAGCTTGGAAAACCATTTTCAGCTCTTCGAACATCTCATATGCTCCGTGTTGCTCAAAACGCTTTTGGAGCCCCGGATCTAAGCTGTAAAGCATGCCGCATTGAACGAGGGAGTAATCATCAGCACGAGACTGCCAAGCATTCATAATGTCTTGGTTCTCTGGGATTGGTGCTTCACCTAGCGGTGCTTCTAGGACATAATCTTTCTTGGCAGCTTTGAGGATGATCCTCAGGTTCCGGACCCAGTCCGTGTAGTTGCTGCCATCATCTTTCAGCTTGGTTTTCTCTAGGAACGCGTTGAAGTTGAGGTGGACATGAGCATTGGCCATTTGATCTACAAGACATTTTGCAAAGGTTTTTAGACTAAGTTCATGATAATTAAGTTCATCTAATCAAATTATTCAATGAACTCCCACTCAGACAGACATCCCTCTAGTCATCTAAGTGAAACATGATCCGAGTCAACTAGGCCGTGTCCGATCATCACGTGAGACGGACTAGTCATCATCGCTGAACATCTTCATGTTGATCGTATCTTCTATATGACTCATGCTCGACCTTTCGGTCTTCCATGTTCCGAGGCCATGTCTGTACATGCTAGGCTCGTCAAGTCAACCTGAATGTATTGCGTGTGTAAATCTGGCTTACACCCGTTGTATTCAAACGTTAGGATCTATCACACCCGATCATCATGTGGTGCTTCGAAACAACGAACCTTTGCAACGATGCACAGTTAGGGGGAACACTTTTCTTGAAATTATTTCGAGGGATCATCTTATTTAAGCTACCGTCGTTCTAAGCAAATAAGATGAAAAACATGATAAACATCACATGCAATCAAATAGTGACATGATATGGCCAATATCATATTGCTCCTTTGATCTCCATCTTCGGGGCTCCATGATCATCTTCGTCACCGGCATGACACCATGATCTCCATCATCATGATCTCCATCATCGTGTCATCATGAAGTTGTCACGCCAACGACTACTTCTACTTCTGTGGCTAACGCGTTTAGCAATAAAGTAAAGTAATTTACATGGCGTTCTTCAATGACAAGCAGGTCATACAAAAAAAATAAAGACAACTCCTATGGCTCCTGCTGGTTGTCATACTCATCGACATGCAAGTCGTGATTCCTATTACAAGAACATGATCATCTCATACATCACATATATCATTCATCACATCCTTTGGCCATATCACATCACAAAGCACTTGCTGCAAAAAACAAGTTAGACGTCCTCTAATTGTTGTTGCAAGTTTTTTATGTGGCTTCTATAGGTTTCTAGCAAGAACGTTTCTTACCTACGTAAAACCACAACGTGATATGCCAATTTCTATTTACCCTTCATAAGGACCCTTTTCATCGAATCCGCTCCAACTAAAGTGGGAGAGACAGACACCCGCTAGCCACCTTATGCAACTAGTGCATGTCAGTCGGTGGAACCTGTCTCACGTAAGCGTATGTGTAAGGTCGGTCTGGGCCGCTTCATCCCACGATGCCGCCGAAGCAAGATAAGACTGGCAAGAAAATTGACAACATCTACGCCCACAACAAGTTTGTGTTCTACTCGTGCATAGTAACTACGCATAGACCTAGCTCATGATGCCACTGTTGGGGAACGTTGGAGAAAATAAACTTTTTATACGCTTTCACCAAGATCAATCTATGAGTTCATCTAGCAACGAGAGAAAGGAGTGCATCTACATACCCTTGTAGATCACGAGCAGAAGCGTTCAAGAGAACGGGGTTGAGGGAGTCGTACTCGACGTGATCCAAATCACCGATGATCCTAGTGCTGAACGGACAGCACCTCCGCGTTCAACACACATACGTTTGAGGAAGACGTCTCCTCCTTCTTGATCCAGCAAGGGGGAAGGAGAGGTTGACGGAGATCCAGTAGCATGATGGCATGGTGGTGGATGCAGTAGTGATCTCGGCAGAGCTTCGCCGAGCTTCTACGAGAGGGAGAGGTGTAGCAAGGGGGAAGGGAGGCGCCAAGAGCATGGGTGCGGCTGCCCTCCCTCCCCCCTCTATATATAGGCCCCCTAGGGGGGGCACCAGCCCTAGGAGATGGGATCTCCAAGGGGGGCGGCGGCCAAGGGGGAGGCTTGCCCCCCAAGGCAAGTGGAGGCGCCCCCCACCCCTAGGGTTTCCAACCCTAGGCGCAGGGGGGCCCAAGGGGGGGCGCACCAGCCCACTAGGGGCTTGTTCCCCTTCCCACTTCAGCCCACGAGGCCCTCCGGGATAGGTGGCCCCACCCGGTGGACCACCGGGACCCTTCCGGTGGTCCCGGTACAATACCGGTGACCGCCGAAACTTTCCCGATGGTCAAAACTGCACTTCCTATATATAATTCTTCACCTTCGGACCATTCCGGAACTCCTCGTGACATCCCGGATCTCATCCGGGACTCCGAACAACTTTTGGGTTACTGCATACTCATATCTCTACAACCCTAGCGTCACCGAACCTTAAGTGTGTAGACCCTACGGGTTCGGGAGACATGCATACATGACCGAGATGCCTCTCCGGTCAATAACCAACAGCGGGATCTGGATACCCATGTTGGCTCCCACATACTCCTCGATGATCTCATCGGATGAACCATGATGTCGAGGATTCAATCAATCCCGTATACAATTCCCTTTGTCAATCGGTACGTTACTTGCCCGAGACTCGATCGTCGGTATCCCAATACCTCGTTCAATCTCGTTACCGGCAAGTCACTTTACTCATACCGTAATGCATGATCCCGTGACCAGACACTTGGTCACCTTGAGCTCATTATGATGATGCATTACCGAGTGGGCCCAGAGATACCTCTGTCATACGGAGTGACAAATCCCAGTCTCGATTCGTGCCAACCCAACAGACACTTTCGGACATACCTGTAGTGCACCTTTATAGTCACCCAGTTACGTTGTGACATTTGGCACACCCAAAGCACTCCTACGGTATCCGGGAGTTGCACAATCTCATGGTCTAAGGAAATGATACTTGACATTTGGAAAAGCTCTTGCGAAACAAACTACACGATCTTTGTGCTATGCGTAGGATTGGGTCTTGTCCATCACATCATTCTCCTAATGATGTGATCCCGTTATCAATGACATCCAATGTCCATAGTCAGGAAACCATGACTATCTGTTGATCAACGAGCTAGTCAACTAGAGGCTCACTAGGGACTTGTTGTGATCTATGTATTCACACATGTATTATGATTTCTGGATAATACAATTATAGCATGAACAATAGACAATTATCATGAACAAAGAAATATAATAATAACCATTTTATTATTGCCTCTAGGGCATATTTCCAACAGAACTATGAGGCCCGTCATGGCCTGTTTGGCCACCTTATGGAGCTCGACCAGCTGCTTCAGCTGGTCGCTCAAGGGCACCGGGTGACCGGCCTCAGCATACTGAGACCAGAACACCTTCTCCGTCGAACTCCCCTCCTCTGCTCGGTAGAACGTGGCAGCATCAGACACACTGCGGGGTAGATCTGCGAATGCTCCTGGAGAGCTCCGGATTTGGGTAAGTAACAGATAATTCACTTACACGTGCTTGCTTTGCATAAAGAATTCCTTACCCGCTGCTATCTTCTTCAATGCCTCAATTTCCTGGAGGGCTTTTTGGGCTTCGGCCTTAGCGGCTTTGGCGCTCTCAAGGGCCGAGGCGAGCTCGGACTCTTGAGTCTTTGAGTCACGCTCCAAACTCTCATGTTTTTCCACGAGAGCCTGGAGCTCTTGCCGCACCTTCGCCACCCGCGGCTCCTGCTTCTCTCGCTCGGTGCGCTCCACGGCCACATTGCTCTCGGCCTTGGACACCGCTTCCTTCAGGGTCGCCACCTCATTCGTAGCCCCTGCAATACTCACGTTATTCCTGTCATTTTTGGCAACCACATCTTTTATATACTTCCATAAGGTATTACTTACCTTCCCTGTCCTCGAGTTGCTTTTTGGCAAGGCCGAGCTCGTTCTCAGACCGCTCGAGGCTCTGCTTCAATGCATTGACCTCCGCAGTCAGTGCGGCATAGGTCAGCAGCGCAGCCTGCATTCCCATATTGACATACCTATGTTAGACTCCTGCGTACATCTTTTAGATCCTCAGTTCGACTTTTCTTTTCGAACACCAAACTGAGCATCTGGGGCTAGTGTCTATGTGGTAACATTTTTACATATCTTAAATACTTACCTCAAAGCCTATTAGAAGGCTGGCACAGGCTTCAGTCAGCCCGCTTTTGGTGGACTGAACTTTCTGGATCACCACACTCATAACAGTGCGGTGCTCCTCGTCGATGGAGGCGCTGTTAAGCGCCTCCAGCGAATTATCCGGTGCCTCCGGTTGGACGGAGGTCACCGGTGTCGTAGTCTTGCCCTTCTTATGAAGGGGCCACCTGTCGGACTCTGGAACCACTGAAGGTTCCGGTGCGGAGTCCGGCCCAGGGCCGGACTTAGAGCCCTTTGGGGTTTTATCCCCCTTGCGCCTGGAGTCCGGGAGGTTGCCTTGCGGCGCCTCCTGGACCACCTCCTCCTGGCTGGGCCCCTTTTGGGACCCCACCTTGGCGTCATCCGTAGCACGAGGAGAGGAGGCAGCTGGAAGTGAGGTGCTATTCATGTCCGACGAATCCAGGGAGCCGCTCGTTGAAGCATCGAGCCCGTCCTTGGGCGGGCTGCAGGGTTATATTCGGCGTTAGGAGATTTTGTGCGACAAATGAAACGCCATGAGTTATTCTGGTATCCGGACACTTACAATTTCGCCAGGGGCTTAGCCCTCGGTGGCCACTCCTCCTTGTCGTCGGCGGCGTGGGTGGAGTAGTCCGGAGGGAGGGTCCTTCCCTTCTTGGACTCTCCGGCCTCCCCAGTTGGGGCGGCCTTCCTTTTCTTCTCTCCCCTCGCTGGGGGAGAGGCCTCCTTTTCCTCCTCCTCGTCTTCGTGGGAGGAGTCCGCCTCGGAGTCATCGGACGATGAGTCCGACAACACCTGGCGCCGGGAACTCCTTCGAGCTCATGTGGCCTTCTTCTTGGCCTTCTTCTCTGGCACCACGTGAGGTGCCGGAACCAGCAGCCCCGCCAATCGGGCGTCCGCTAGGTCTTCTGGCAAGGGAGCCGGACAGTTAACCTGCCCAGACGTCTCCTGCCAAGCCTGTCAAAGGTAAGGGAGTTTAGATCCCGCATAGAGTCAAACTATGAAAAACAAGTGTCCTGTAAAGGGTAAAATAGCTTACCTCGTTGGCTTGACATTGCAAGCTGAATCCGTGATCTTTGGTAGTGGATGCGGGAGCCTCGGCACCCTTGAATAGCACCTTCCAGGCATCTTCGTACGTAGTGTCGAAGAGCCTGCTCAAGGTTTGGTGCTATGCCGGATCAAACTCCCACAAGTTGAAAGCCTGATTGCCACCATTTGATGGTTTCCACGAAAGCGCCTTTGAGCCAGGTGACGTTGGGCATCTTGCCCACCATGGCTCCTCCGCACTCCGCTTGGCGGCCGCCCACTACCTTCGGCTTGACATTGAAGGTCTTCAGCCATAAGCCGAAGTGGGGCTGGATGCAAAGGAAGGCCTCGCACACGATGATGAACGCCGAGATGTTGAGGATGAAATTCGGGGCCAGATCGTGGAAATCTAGGCCGTAGTAGAACATGAGCCCCCGGGCAAATGGGTGAAGTGGAAAACCTAGTCCGTGGAGGAAGTGGGTGAGGAACACCACCCTCTCATGAGGACTGGGGGTGGGGATGAGCTGCCCCTTGTCGGGGAGCCGATGCGCGATTTCGTTGGACAAGTACCCAGCCTTCCGCAGCTTTTTGATGTGCCCCTCCATGACGGAGGAGGCCATCCACTTGCCTCCCGCTCCGGACATGGATGGAGAAGGTTGAGGTGGGATGTGCGGACTTGGGCGCTGGAGCTCGAGTGTGTGGAAATGGATGAGCAAAGGAGGAAGAAGGCGTAGGTAAAAAGGTGGATCCTTATCCCCTTTTATGGGCGGACGAAGCTATGTGTCCCCACCAGCCTGGTAAAACTCGCTTATCTCCCAAGCACCATAATCAATGGCGCGGTTGGGTTACCCACGCCCGTATTGATGAGAATCCCGGGAATAAGGGGACACGATCTCTGCTTTGACAAGACGTGCCAAGGAAACCACCTCGCTAAACGCGCTGAGGTGGGACAGTAAAAACGATTCGAATAAAGGCTTGGCCGTGGTGTGGTGTCACGCCACGGAATACGTCAGCAGATTGAAGTTGTGTAAATATTATTCTCTCTACGGAGGTATGTGGAACTTATTTTGCAGAGCCGGACACTATCCTTGTGTTCAAAATCTCCTATTAAGTATTCGGAGGAGGAACCCGCCTTGCAATGTCGAAGACAATATGCGCGCCGGACTCGTCGTCATTGAAGCCTGGTTCAGGGGCTACTGAGGGAGTCCTGGATTAGGGGGGGTCCGAATAGCCGAACTATCACCTTTGGCCAGACTCCTGGACTATGAAGATACAAGATTGAAGACTCCGTCCCGTGTCCGGATGGGACTTTCCTTGGCGTGGAAGGCAAGCTTGGCGATACGGATATGTAGATCTCCTACCATTGTAACCGACTCTGTGTAACCCTAACCCTCTTCGGTGCCTATATAAACCGGAGGGTTTTAGTCCGTAGGACGAACAACAACCATACCATAGGCTAGCTTCTAGGGTTTAGCCTCTCTGATCTCGTGGTAGATCTACTCTTGTACTACCCATATCATCAATATTAATCAAGCAGGAGTAGGGTTTTACCTCCATCGAGAAGGCCCGAACCTGGGTAAAAACATTGTGTCCCTTGTCTCCTGTTACCATCTGCCTAGATGCACAGTTCGGGACCCCCTACCCGAGATCCGCCGGTTTTGACACCGACAGCGGCCTACCGTAATGCCGTCCTCAAAATGTCAGCTCGGTTCGAGGGGCTCGAATTCCACCATGTGGCTCAAGAAACCAATCAAGTGGTGGATATCCTCGCCCGCATCGGCGCTATACGCGACCCTGTCCCACCTAACATATTCCTGGAAAGGCTGTTCAAGCCATCCGTGGTATGGGAAGGGGAGTCCGGCAGCACTAGCACGGATCCGAATACACCCCCAGATTTCGAACCATCAGACATAATCGGAGGCTCCACCACCGAAATAACACCTTCGGCCCACGAAATTATGGTTGTAATCGCCTCGTGGACTGAGCCTTTCTTGGCCTACCTAAATAGGCAGGAGCTCCCCGAGGACCAAAATGAAGCACGTTGCATCGTGTGGCGTTCTAAAGCTTACAAAGTCCATGAAGGGGAACTCTATAAGAAAAGTGTCACCGGAGTGCTCCAAAGGTGCATCTCCGAAGAGGAAGGGCGGCAGCTCTTATCTGAAATCCACGCCGGACTGGGCGGGCACCACACCGCGGCTCGAGCACTAGTCAGCAAGGCCTTCCGTACAGGCTTTTATTAGCCGACAGCCCGAGCAGACGCACAGGACCTTGTCCAACACTGCGTGGGCTGCCAGCTCTTTGCCAATCAGAGTCATATGCCCCCTACCGCTCTCCAAACAATCCCCATTACTTGGCCCTTCGCGGTCTGGGGGCTAGATATGGTCGGACCCCTTAATGGGGGGAGCCACAAGAAAAAATACTTATTGGTCATGGTGGACAAGTTCACCAAATGGATAGAAGCTAAACCGGTCAAAACGACCGAATCCGGACCAGTAATAGACTTCATATCCGGGGTTGTACACCAATTCGGCGTCCCCCACAGCATCATCACTGATAATGGCTCAAACTTCACAGCCAATGAAGTGAAAACTTGGTGCGGCAAAATGGGCATTAAGCTCGATTACGCTTCCGTCTACCATCCCCAAACAAACGGCCAGGTCGAACATGCAAACGGTCTCATCATGAGCGGCATCAAACCCAGACTAGTGCGATCCTTAACAGAATCGGACACGCACTGGGTCGAGGAGCTCGACTCCGCGCTCTGGGGGCTGTGGACCACGCCGAATCGCACCACCGGATATACACCATTTTTTATGGTGTACAGCACGGGAGCAGTAGTACCCTGCGACATAATACATGATTCACCTCGCGTACGCATGTACGAAGAGAAGGAAGCCGAGTTGGATCGGCAGGATAACTTAGATGCCCTGGAGGATGAGCGTGACGTCGCAAAAGCCCGTTCCACATTCTATCAGCAGCAGGCTCGACGGTACCAAAGCAGAGAAGTGTGGGCCAAAACTTATAATATTGGCGAACTCGTTCTACGCCTACCGAAGAAGAAGAAGGACAAGCTCAAACCTAAGTGGGAGGGTCCCTTCGTCATTGATAAAGTCCTCACCGGAGGAGCGTACCGCTTACGTAATGCATCTGATAATAGACTTGAGCCGAACCCATGGAATGTGGCCAGACTCCGTAGATTCTACGCCTAGTGTCGAACTCGGTGTTCGTCTCCTTACCCCCTCCTTTTCAATTATGTTCCCTCCTTTTTCCTTTCTCGACCTTTTTCCTCTTCACACAAAGTACTTAATACAGTACGGACGCCCGGATCACTCCGGCCGCACTATGTGTGTAAGCAATACCTGGGGAATTCCTATACGGAAGCTAAATATAATTACTTTAATGGCCTTTTGCCCATCACATATGCATTCCTTTTCCATATGTGCCTTTTTTCACCATTATATGCATCAATATGACTTAAGATGTGGCTATGCTGGGTTGCCTGGCTCTTGTGTTTATGCCCTACGTTCCCGTTAATTCGGCTAGGGCATAAGGGGAGCACCTCTGCGATTGTTACTGCCGGTTCAGCCGGATGTGTACCTCAGACTGGGTGAAGCCGAAAGCTAGCATTCTTAAGGAAATATTCAGTCGGTGAGCAAAAGATGTTCCTTTCGTTTATTACAACATAAATCCCCAGAAGTTTTGTATCCTGCGCCTTTGTTCGTAGTCCATACATGTACATCGTTGCATGCATACCCGGGGAAAGGAACCCCTAACGGAACTATTCTCCCTGGAAGATGTTTCTTACTATCGATGTAATATAACATAACTAGTTGGGTACTTGTCTGTTCAAGCAGTTATGACCCCTACGCCTGGTTTCCATGCATACCCCGGTTCTGTATAACTAAGTGGGTATTCGGATACACCTCGGACTGTCGGATCCGGGGGCTGAAGCGAAAAGGTCTGCCATGACAAATGATTTTAATCCATCTAGGGACTACTTATGTCCATTGAATTACACAGTCACTTGGACTGACTATATTCCTCCTCTATACCATCCAACAGGCTATCTAGCTTACAATCCTGTTGGGAATACTTTGTAGCTAACGCTACCTGGTCATACACCAGACTCACGGGAATTTCTTGCCCATCTAGCCCCGCCGGTCCGACTTCAACCATATGGTTCGGGTCCAGCTTGGTGTAGCGCGTCTTCACCATAGCCCAAGCTTCTCTTGCACCTTGCTGGCAGGCTGACATCTTCCACAATCGGAAGCGCCACTGTGCTCCTTGAATCATATCAATAAGCTCCCCCATGCCCTTCGGCAGGAAGCTTGACGGCCACAAGGCCTGAGCAACACCCTGCATCACCTGCCGAGCTCGCTCGTGTAGTTGTGAGAGGTCTTGCAATAAATCGCCTGCAGACACGGGCATCTCCTCCTCAGGGCAGCCCGTTAACATACCTACAAATAAAAATTCTTTCAATATGCTTCCTTGCTGAGCTGTACTACAGTTTGTCTAGGCACTTACCATAAATGCCGCGACGAAGCCTTTTGTTCTCCTTCACGGAGTCCGCCAGCTGAGCGCGAACATCTTTTAATTCGACATCTAGTCGGACATTGGCATCTTGAAGGTTGTTCTTCTCCTGCCTAACTTGCGTAAGAACACGCTCGCCAGCTTTTAGCTTCCTTTGGAGATGCGACTCGTTATCTCTTACGATCTCCGGATTCACCCCGGGATTGTCTGCAGAATTTTCTGTTAGACTTATCATACAAAGCCACTTACTAACTAGTACATCTCCATACAAGTGAGACAAATTTTACCAGATGAGGCCTTCTGTGATTCCTCTAAATTGGCAACAGCGGCCCTCAGCTGGGTCTTGCACTCCTCCAGCTCTCGAGACAATTGCTCATTCTTATCTACAAGGACCTGTGCATAAATTGATCCTTAAAACAGTTGTTCCAACCATTTCAAGTCTCAGGGGCTACTGCTATACATGCTTATCAAATTTTCTTACCCATATATCTTTGGTATACTGGTCCGTCGCTCGGGCAAGTCCGCCTTGAGCAGCTCGGATGTATGCATCTCCCGAATTGAAAGCATTAAAAGCCTCTTCGGAAAAGATGTTGTTGCGAAGTACGGCCCGTCGGCGTCGGTGATTCATGGCGCTCTCTACTTCGGAATTCATGGCGGAAAGCATATCTGCATCCTATGTCAAAGGACAATGCGGCATCGGCCCCGCGTCCGCCTCCTCTCTCGAAGCCGGTTCTGGAATCTGGCTGGTGGAGGCGTGATTGGCAGGATCTTCGGATATAGTCCCGCTACTCCTCTTTCTGCTAGGACACGAAGGACGATGTTACATTTCAAATACAATTATCACAGAGCAGGTTTTTACCATACCTCTGTAGCGGCGTTTCGGCCCTAACTGCCTTCCTCTTAAGCCTGCCCAATCCGGACGCCCTTTGCCGACGGGTCCCTAGGGGCTCGGCTCCGCGCTCCGACCGTCGTCTCTGCAAAAACATGACACTTCATGTGTAAGGCATGGCATCAGAAAGGAGTCCTCTTCGGAGGATAGGGTTTTTGGCTTGGCTTACACGCGATGTAGGTAGCAGTCCGGGATAGTCTGCGGTAATAGCCACTGAGGCGCCATCAAAGCTCGCCTGATAAAATGTCCCGTTGACAAGCCCCACAGTAATATCTGGATCCTCTTCGAGTCCTGGATCGAAGGCCCTTCCGGGGTCCTCTGGGTGCGGGGAGGGGCTGGAGATTCCTACTACGGCCCTCCTCAGTTCCTGCTCAAAAATACCAAGGTAAATGATCTTGATGAAGAACGCCAGAATGAGTGAAGCAGGGGAAAGAGGGGCGACTTACCCAGCTTGGGGGGTTGTACATAGAAAACCCATCCCACGGTTTAATGTGAAGGAATTCTTCTTCTTCTCCTTTATACAGATCAGACAATATCCTCGCCAGAGCAGTGGCGGAGTCCGGACCCTTACGGCCACAGCGGGTGGCATCATCTTCCCTGTTGTAGTGCCACATGGGCTTCCCCCGATATTGAAGCGGTTGCACTCCCCGCATTATGCATATTTCCATAACCTCGACTATCGTCAGCCCGGATTTGGCCAGTAACTCTATCCTGCTCATCAGGAAGTGTATTTCTCTGGTATCCTCCTCTTGGGGGCCCCGAGGGCGCCAGCTTTGACGTGCCTTCAGTGGGGCGTTACTGAACTTCGGGAGACCTGTCCGGATTGGATCCAGAAGGGGAACATCGTCGACATAAAACTACTCCGATGGCCAGTTCTTCGGTGCCTTCTTGGGAGTACCGGATAGGTATCCGGTCTCGGCGATGCGCCATACTTCGGCTCCGCCCACTTGACATAGGGATTCCCCCTGGTTGCGAGGGACAAGGCAGAACAACTTCTTCCATAACCCAAAGTGAGCCTCGCATCCTAGAAATAGCTCACAAAGGGCAACGTATCCTGCTATATGCAGCACGGAGGCAGGGGTGAAGTTGTGCAACTGGAGGCCGTAGAACTCCAGGAGCCCGCGAAGAAACGGGTGGATAGGAAACCCGACACCCCTTAGCAGATGCGGGATGAGGCATATTCGCTCCTCTGGGGATGGATTAGGAGATCCCTAAGCTTGCTCCCTGCCATTATAGGTGGCTATTCCGGCTCGGGCGGGGACCATGAACGCCAGTGGGAGAAACCCTTAGGTCTGTAACTCTATCAAATGGCTGTGAGGAACTGAACACTCTTCCCAGTCACCCATCTTGGAGCGAGGAGAGCAAGAAGAAGAGTTGTGGCGACCGGCCATGTTGGAATGGTTTTTTTGGAGCGCTCTGTTGGATGCCTGCTCGAGGGAAGAGGGTGAGGTTTGGATCTGAGAATCCCCGTCTCTTCAAATAGACGGTTAACCTGCCGGACCGGGGGTGACAAATGCAAAAATGCCTCGGCTCCTCGCATTCGCTCGACACGTGGAGATGATCATTATTGAAGCACGGAAGCCGAGGAGTACAACATTGATGGGAAGCCGGACACTATTTGTCGCAACTGGTATTTTCGAGTATTCGGAGATGGAACCCGCCTTGCAATGCCGAAGACAAAACTGCACGTCGGACTCATCGTCATTGAAGCCTGGTTCAGGGGCTACTGAGGGAGTCCTGGATTAGGGGGTATCCGGACAGCCGGACTATATACTTTGTCCAGACTGTTGGAGCCTTAAGATACAAGACTCAAGACTCCGTCCCGTGTCCGGATGGGACTCTCCTTTGCGTGGAAGACAAGCTTGGCGATCTGGATATTATATTTCCTTCTTTGTAACCGACTCCGTGTAAACCCTAGCCCTCTTCGGTGTCTATATAAACCAGAGAGGTTGGTCCTTAGAGGGACGATCACAATCATAATCATCATAGGCTAGCTTCTAGGGTTTAGCCTCTACGATCTGTGGTAGATCAACTCTTGTACTACTCATATCATCAATATCAATCAAGCAGGAAGTAGGGTTTTACCTCCATCGAGAGGGCCTGAACCTAGGTAAACATTGTGTCCCTTGTCGCCTGTTACCATTAGCCTAAGACGCATAGATCGGGACCCCCTACCCGAGATCCGCCGGTTTTGACACCGACAACGACTCTCAGTTGGACCAGATGATCGTTGCCACCAGCAACAAGTTCACCGTCCTCAAGAAGCTCGCGGACGACATCGCCGTACTCCTCCAGCCCGTGCGCTCGAGCTCCTCATTGCCTGCCACCCTAATCGGCCTCCATGGCCGAAACCTCTTTCAAGCACTGGTGGCCCTGTGACTGCCCGCTGACGCCACAAAGAATGTCCATCTGGAGGTCGCGCTCGCCACAAGGTGCCTCGCCCTGCAAGAATTCGTCGACCTACACATCCATGTGTACGAGCAAATCATGTACATAGGTATCTACAAGGCCAGTGAGGACACTATGATGTTGGCCTTCCTCAACCGGCTGGAAGCCTTGGATGCCTTTGCTAAGAAGCACCTCGACCTCGCCACAAAAGCCGCCGCTCCATAGCCGCCGGTCGGTGGCCCGGCGCACTAAGTTGAGGAGGAGGAGGTCGTACATTCATGGATCCTTCTTTCTTCTTGCCTTCTGTAACCACCACTGCAATCGCATCATCGTGGCCTTAATTCTTATTGTGCTGTTGCATTTTCGTTCCAATCAATACCAACATGTGTGATCCCTTTGCTTAATTATATGCATCACTCTAACTAGTACTCCATCTGTCAATTTATAAGTTGTGCTTACCTTTTCCATCAACTTCGTGCAACACGCGGGCATCTTGCTAGAAACACTAGACTATGTCTATATAATCTGTATGTGATAGTCCATTTGAAATCTCTAAAAAGACAAATATTTAGGTACGGAGGGAGTAAATATTAGGAGTATATCAAAACAATAGTGATTTCTTTCAAGTTTGTGAACAAATACTACTATTCTACTACTTTGGATCCGTCGCAATGCACGGGCACATTGCTCGTAAAAGGAAAAGGCCTGCCGTGTTCGCGTCGCACCCCCACACGCCCGGGAATCGAGAGTACTCCACGGCCTGTTCGGCACGACACATAGCTTAGGGAAGGCGTGTTGCCTAGCATTTTCACTTGCATGTGGGACCGCCGCTGAGCAAACCGACACCCCGCCCGCCGCCGGGTTGGAAAACAGAAACGAGGGGAAGATCTAGCTGCAGCACGAAAGCCAAGAAATTTGGTGTCAGATGGGGCTCGTTGATAGAGTAGGAGCATTCCATACTAGTACTACTCCTACTAGTACCAAGTTTGTACTCCTAATACTATATTACTAGTACTACCACTATACAACTAGTAGGTACGTGCACGGCACAACATTGTAGGATCAAAAAATGGGAAGATCCTGTTTTGGGTGATTTATCTTTTTTTCAATCAACGTAGTATGAATAATATGATGTGGGGGGCACCCATGAAGCTTATGTGGCTTGGTTGCATGGCTACGAAAGGTTAGAGAAAAATAAATAGATAATGTGTTTAGAGTGCACTCCACAAAATAGATATACTTTGGATCCATTGCAACGGACCGGCACATCTATATCTATACCCCCTATATAGTGTGTGAAAAACTTTGAAAGTTGGTCGTTGGATGAAGCCAATCCGACGATACAAAGATGGCAAATCCGAGCACTACTGGCTGTTGGATATCATCCACCAGATTCTACCACATGTATAATCTAGAAGACTCCATGGTTGAACTTAATTCATGGCTAACTTTGCCACAACTAAGCTTAGGCAAAGTTATTAGTTCTTCAAAATGAGAGCCACAAGTTGGCAAGCCTAAGGGAATCTTGCCACATTTTTTGTGTGTATATCATGTGGGGCCTTAGTGTGGCTTGCCTAAGGTGTGGCTTGAACCAAACACTCACCTAAGTTAATCACACTTGCCTAACCTTACATTCCACCAGATTTTGCCACATGTTAGAATCTAGAAAACTCCATATGTAGAAGCATAATGCACAAACCACCAGAATCTCATGCGTGCAATGCATGTGTACCTTACTAGTACTAGTTGGTAGTAGTAAGAAACAAATTCCATATTTGGCACGAGCTCGTACTGCGGGAGCACCACAAGGCCTGCCGCAGGAGTTACATTTCCCTCTCGGGGCCCATGGGACCGAACTTCAGTGGCTTAGTGCCCGGCCTATGAGTCAATGACATGCGGACCTTAAATGCGGCTGGCCCACATGTCATTCTCATGGTGGTGGCGTGGTTCGCGACTCACTCATTCGAGATGAACCGGCCGGTGGTGGCGTGGCCGTGGCGAGGGTGCCACAGCTGGGCGTTACGAGGCGTACATGGCCATACCGGCGGGTACTACCTGTAGTACATAAGTACTCCAGCTGACGATTGATGCCCGGGACAACATGTGTCACAGCCGCTGGATGAAAATTCAATGGTGCGGGAGTACGGATCGGAGCACAGCAGCGGAGCAGGCAAACCGCGTCCAATCGGGTGTGTCTATGGTAGAAAGTTGATGGTCGCCGCAGTTCGGCTGGCCCGCATGTCATGCACACAAAGCCAGAGGAGCGGTGGGGCCGAGAGGGATGAGGGGCACGTCGGGGGGATGAGGATCCCCTACCATTCTGTCACTGACATGTGGGAGCCATAAGTGAGGGTCCCACCTGTCAGCGAAGGAAAGGCAGGGCAAGGCAGTGATAGTCACGTCAGAGGATCCATGTCCACGTCGGGGGACGACGTGTCGTGGGTTGGAGCGGCATCGTGGGAATCGCGTGTGTGTGTGGGCGTGTGGCAGTGGTAGAGAAACGTGATGGTCGCCGTGGTTCAACTTCCATGGACAAGCTGTCATGTATGCTGACACATGTATATCAAAACTAGAGTGTTTATATTTCAAGCACTTGAACAAGTATTATTCTACTACTTTGGATCCATTGCAACGCACGGGCCAGCACATTGGTAGTAGTAGTGTCCATCTCTATCTCTAGAGGCCTTCCCTCGTTCATCATTTTCTCTCACAAGATAAACTACTCATACAAATGCATCTTGATGTTCCGTGGAACGCACGAGGATGTTTCCTTGGGGGTCTCTCCAGCGCGGCGTGGCCGTAGTTGCAAGTTGATGCCACTTGAGATGCCGACGTTGAGGGGCACTCGGATTTCCTCCAATGAGCAGGTAAGATGAGTTTGATCACGTAGTAAATGCATTATAAAGACTACTTCCGTGTCCATTTCCTAATTCTCCCCCCGCCCACTGTTTCACAGGCTAGGCTCAGTGCGAGTGGAGATTGGCTTGCATATGTATGGGAGGGTACCAACATCAATTTGCACAACATTTACAACGGTGACACTGTTCTCGTAGAACCTTTGTCCAACATTGGGATCAGCCATGCAACGGGCCACCGCATGAATTGGTACGATGGAACCACGGTGAGATTGAATAAGATAGCACGAACCTTGCACATGGCGGTCAAAGGCGGACCATGCTATCTGCGGCCGATTTGTTGCCGTACGAGTACGAAGATGATGTGCTCCTTTCTAACCGCATCTTCGCGGTGACAAACAAGGGGACTTATTTTGTATGGAACACATCATACGATATACTCCCTCTCTACCAGTTTATTAGTTTTGAATCTTTTCGTTTTATAAGTTTCAAATTCAAATTTAGAGCTCCCCATCACATGTTGAGATTACAATGTCCATTAAATCGTTGCGTGCATGTATAGTAAAGAAACAAATATCGAGCTTGGCACGAGTTCGTGCAGCGGTAGCACCACAAGCCCTGGCGCAGGAGTTACATTTCCCTCTCAGGGCCGTTAGGACTGAGCTTCAGCGCCTTACTACACCTACCTTTGAGTCAATAACATGTGGACCCGATAGGTGACTGGTCCACATGTAATGCTCCCGAAGGCAGAGGGGCAGTGGGGCCAAGAGGGGTGAGCCGTAGGTCGGGGGACGTGTGGTGTCATGGGTTTGAGCGGCATCGTGGGAATCACATGTGGCTGTGGTAGAAACTTGATGCTCGCTGCATTTTAGGTGGACCACATGTCATGCACACAAAGGCAGAGGGGCGGGGCGGCCGAGAGGGGTGAGGCGAACATCGGGGGACGTGGTGCCGTGGGTTGGAGAGACGTCATGGGAATTGCGAGATGAAACGTGATGGTCGCCATAGTTGAACTTCCATGGACAAGCTGTCATGTCTACGGACACATGCACTACATACCGATCACTGGAAGGAGTAGCAGAGAAAGCTATATATGCAGATAAATATTTCCTTATAGTCAAGCGGACCCATGCTACTACTCTGTTCCAAAGACATGCACACCATCGAAATAGTCCATCTATATCAATATACACCAAGAGGGAATAATTTTTTTTACAAGAGAGGAAATAGTTCATCCATCCATAATGCCCTCCTGCTGGTGCAGCCTTTTCTTCTTCTTCTTCTTCTTCTTCTTCTTCTTCTTCTTCTTCTTCTTCTTCTTCTTCTTCTTCTTCTTATTCTTCTTCTTGTTCTCATTTTCTGTGGGAGACGGCTTCGCAACAAGCTCTTTGGACCTTGCAGCTATCTCAAAACTCACACGGGCTTCGAGGGCAGCATATTTTATTCGCTCGTATGTCAAGGGATAATTCTCCCATCCAGACGACCTTAATGCCACCGTCTCGTCACCCTTCTGAAGATTTGTACCGAGCACAAAATTTGCTAAGTCGAATAGGGATGGTGACTGTTTATCACAATCTTCTACAGGAATTTTGATTCTGGTTTGTAGGTCAGCAATGCTTTTCAAATCAAGGTTGTACGGCTCCAGCTTCTGTTTGTCCCCTTCGATGGATGCCCCACAGAAGTATACGTCCTCCCGAGACAAGAAATCGTGAAGCTCACCTGGTATGAAGGGTGAGTGTATGATGTGGTACACCAAAACAGCATCTTTGAGGCACAGCTGAAGGACGGCGGCGCGTTGGATCTTCCCAGGGGCACGCTCCGTGTACTCTGTGTCGAGACCGATGACACTCGTCTCTACCTTTTCGAGGGAGTTGGATACATTGTTGATCCACTGCCGAACAACCCTTGGGTGGACGGTGACGGTGGCAACTATGCTCATCGAGCCTTCGACGAGGACATGTTGGACGCTAAAACCCTGCATCTCGATCTCTTTCACCATTTGGAACCGCTGGAACGGAGGGCTATGGTTTGGAGAATTAGGATTAGATGGCTAGTCTAACTGAAGCAGTAGATGATTATTTAAAGAGGTTAAAACAATGTGAACGCAGTGGGGTTTGGATGCAAATGAAGATGAAGGGGAGGTGAAGAAGCTGAGGAAAATCGGTTCCCGATGGAGAAGTAAATGGGAGAAGTGGCGTGCAGGCAGTTGATTAGACGACTAGGTAGACTAAATGAAAAGGCTATGCGGGTAGACTGATGAGTCGTACCTGTTCGTGTACGTGCCCATCCTTCCTGATAGGTGGGACCTATGCAAACAGATAAAAAAAATGTGTCGTAGCTTTTTTTTGAGCGCATGAGTGGGAGACACAACATTCTCTGGTTAAGGAATACTCCCTCCGTTTAGGTGAGTATAAGTCACCTTATGAAAATCAGCTTTTCCCAAAACCTTCAGGCGTGGAGCATTAACTTCCTGCTCGATCCCCTCCCGCCTCGTTAGCCAGCGTTCTCTTCCTCTGCTGCCGCATTCTACATTTCCATTTTTCCTCTTCTCAAGTGTGGAACGATCTGCATGCCGTCCTTGATGCACCAGAACGACCACTGCATGCATTGCGGCAGGGCATTGATTGGGCATGCACGAGAATTTGGTTATGCTTGCAATATGGATGATACCTAAACGATGAAGTGAACAGGCATGCTAGCACGGGTGTCGGGGGGATGAACCTCGGGCAGGCACCGGAACCCGGATCCTCCTCAAAAACGATGGGGCCCGCATCGCCCCTCAAAACCGGCACGCGCCTGGCCGGGTCGCTCGACCCGGCAAGGCCGATAGCCCGGCCAGTCCCTCCGACCCGGCAAGGTACGTCAACCCGGACTCAGCAACTGGCGCAAGGCGGCCGAACCGGGCACAACCAAGGCTTCCCCAACAAGCCGACCCCACCCGTGGCGTGTGATACGTCTCCAACGTATCAATAATTTTTGATTGCTCCATGCTATATTATCTACTATTTTGGGCAATATTGGACTTTATTATCCACTTTTATATTATTTTTGGGACTAACCTATTAACCGGAGGCCCAGCCCAGATTTGTTGTTTTATGCCTATTTTAGTGTTTCGAGGAAAATGAATATCAGACGGAGTCAAAACGAAACGGAATCAACTGGAGAAGTTATTTTTGGAAGGAAAGCCATCCGATGGACTTGGAGTGCACGTCAGTGAAGAAGGGAGGTGCCCACGAGGGTGGGGGGCGCGCCCACCCCCCTAGGGCGCGCCCCCCTGCCTCGTGGCCCCCCCTTCGGTCCACTGACGTACTTCTTTCACCCATATATACCTATGTACCCTAAAACTTCCAGAATAGAAGATAGATCGGGAGTTCCACCGCCGCAAGCCTCTATAGCCACCAAAAACCTCTCGGGAGCCCTTTCCGGCGCCCTGTCGGAGGGGGAACCCATCACCGATGGCCATCTTCATCATCCCGGCGCTATCCATGATGAGGAGGGAGTAGTTCACCCTCGGGGCTGAGGGTATGTACCAGTAGCTATGTGTTTGATCTCTCTCTCGCGTGTTCTCTCTCGTGTTCCTTCTATGGCACGATCTTGATGTATCCCGAGCTTTGCTATTGTAGTTGGATCTTATGACGTTTCTCCCCCTCTACTCTCTTGTGATGAATTGAGTTTCCCCTTTGAAGTTATCTTATCGGATTGAGTCTTTTATGAGAACACTTGATGTATGTCTTGCCGTGATTATCTATGGTGACAATGGGATATCATGTGCCACTTGATGTATGTTTTGGTGATCAACTTGCGGGTTTCGTGACATTGGGAACCTATGCATAGGGGTTGGCACACGTTCTTGACTCTCCGATAGAAACTTTGGGGCACTCTTTGAAGTACTTTGTGTTGGTTGGATGAATCTGAGATTGTGTGATGCATATCGTATAATCATGCCCACGGATACTTGAGGTGACAATGGAGTATCTAGGTGATATTAGGGTTTTGGTTGATTTGTGTCTTAAGGTGTTATTCTAGTACGAACTCTTTTATAGATTGATCCGAAAGAATAACTTTGAGGTGGTTTCGTACCCTACCATAATCTCTACGTTTGTTCTCCGCTATTAGTGGCTTCGGAGTGACTCTTTGTTGCATGTTGAGGGCTTGTTATATGATCTATCTATGTTATTATTGTTGAGAGAACTTGCACTAGTGAAAGTATGGACCCTAGGCCTTGTTTCCTATCATTGCAATACCGTTTACGCTCACTTTTATCATTAGTTACCTTGCTGTTTTTATTATTTCAGATTACAAATACCTTTATCTACCATCCATATTGCACTTTTATCACCATCTCTTCGCCGAACTAGTGCACCTATACAATTTACCATTGTATTGGGTGTGTTGGGGACACAAGAGACTCTTTGTTATTCGGTTGCAGGGTTGCTTGAGAGAGACCATCTTCATCCTACGCCTCCTACGGATTGATAAACCTTAGGTCATCCACTTGAGGGAAATTTGCTACTGTCCTACAAACCTGTGCACATGCAGGCCCAACGTCTACAAGAAGAAGGTTGTGTAGTAGACATCAAGCTCTTTTCTGGCGCCGTTGCCGGGGAGGTTAGCACTTGAAGGTATATCTTTAGATCTTGCAATCGAATCTTTTTGTTTCCTGTTTTATCACTAGTTTAGTTTATAAAAGAAAACTACAAAAAATGGAATTAAGTTTGTCTCATATGCTTCGTCTTTTTAATATCTTTCGTGAAAATGATGGGAAGGAAAACTGTGCTCAAGTACTAGAAGAAGAATTACACAGAATTCTTGGCATAAAATATGTGAATGATGAGCATGATTGCAATGTTGTTAGTATGAATTCCTTGAATATCCATGATGCTAATGATATGCAAAGCCACAAGCTTGGGGAAGCTATGTTTGATGAAGATGATATTTTTTATCCCCCAAGCTTTGATGAGCAAATTTACTATGATGAAAGCATGCCTCCTATCTATGATGATTATTGTGATGACACTTATGCTTTAAAGAATAATGATAACCATGAAACTTGTCATCTTGATCCTAATTTAAAATCATATGATAGTTATTTTGTTGAGTTTGCTCCCACTACTATTCATGAGAAGAACTTTGCTTATGAGGAGAGTAGTAAATTTTCTATGCTAGTGGATCATGAAAAGAATGCTTTAAGTGCTGGTTACATTGTTGAATTCATTCATGATGCTACTGAAAATTATTATGAGGGAGGAACATATGCTTATAGGAATTGCAATAATATCAAGTTTACTCTCTATGTGCTTCAAGTTTTGAAGCTATGCTTGTTTTACCTTCCTATGCTAGTTGATTATCGTTCCCATAAGTTGTTTGCTCACAAAATCCCTATGCATAGGAAGTGGGTTAGACTTAAAAGTGCTAGTCATATGCTTCATGATGCTCCCGTTATGTTTCAATTTTTATCTTTTATGTGAGCATCATTGTCATCATCATGCCTAGCTAGAAAGGCATTAAAGAAAAGCGCTTGTTGGGAGACAACCCAATACTTATCCTTACTATTTTTGTGTGCTCACATGATTATGCTACTGTAGTAATCATGTTTTATAGCTTTTGTTTCAATAAAGTGCCAAGTAAGACCTTTAGGATGGCTTACGGTGATAGTTGTGTTGATCCTGCTGAAAATTAGAAACTTTTCCACCTAGTAAATTAGGTTTGTTAATTCACAGAAACGTGCTTCTGGTCTGATTCTTTTTTATCTGGATTGGTACACGAATTTCTTAGGACTTCCTAATTTGGTAGGATTTCTGGAGTTCCAGAAGTATACGTTTGATACAGATTACTACAGACTATTCTGTTTTTGACAGATTCTATTTCTATGTGTTGTTTGCTTATTTTGATGAATCTATGAGTAGTATCGGAGGGTATGAACCATAGATAAGTTGGAATACAGTAGATATTACACCAATATGAATTTAGAATGAGTTAATTACAGTACCAATGTGGTGGTTTTGTTTTCTTTCACTAATGGAGCTTATAAGATTTCCTGTTGAGTTTTGTGTTGTGAAGTTTTCAAGTTTTGGGTAAAGATTCGATCGACTATAGAATAAGGAGTGGCAAGAGCCAAAGCTTGGGGATGCCCAAGGCACCCCAAGATATTCAAGAATAGCCAAAAGCCTAAGCTTGGGGATGCCCCGGAAGGCATCCCCTCTTTCGTCTTCGTTCATCGGTAACTTTACTTAGAGCTATATTTTTATTCACCACATGATATGTGTTTTGCTTGGAGCGCCATTTTATTTTGTTAGTATTTGCTTGCTGTTATTTAGAATAATGTTTCTCATCTTTAGTTTCAATAAAAAAAGTCAAGGATAGCCTTTGCCACGCTTATTTTGCTAGTATACATGTTGCTGTTTGAAAACAGAAAGTTTACCACTGTTGCAAAAATTCCCTAGAAAAGTCAGAGAGTGGTATAATGTTGAATATTTTTGCATATTGAGCTCTGATAAATTTATTACAGTGCGAATTTTAGTTCATAATTTTTGGAGTCAGGGAAGTATTGATACTCTTGCATTCTTTATAGATTGTACTGTTTTGGCAGATTGCTGTTATGGTTGCATTGTTTGCATATGTTTGCTTGATAAATGATTCTATTTGAGGATAGGAGTATTAAATATGCATAGGCATTTAGTATGCAATGTTGAATAATTATTTAAGTGATTTGTTACAGTAGAAAATGATAAGGTTTTGCATTGGTTTATACTAACCTATCTCACGAGTTCTTGTTGAGTTTGTTGTGAATGAAGCTTTTGATAAAAAGAGAAACCATGATATGAGAGGAATTAAGGAGACAAAAAAGCTCAAGCTTGGGGATGCCCAAGGCACCCCAAGATAATATTTCAAGAAGTCTCAAGCATCTAAGCTTGGGGATGCCCCGGTAGGCATCCCACCTTTCTTCTTCAACAACTATCGGTTAGTATCGGTTGAGCCTAAGTTTTTGCTTCTTCACATGAGTTGTGCTATTCTTGCAATGTAGTTTGCTTTAGATTTGCTTGATGTTTGAATAAAGTACCAAGATCTGAAATTATTAAATGGGAGAGTCTTCACATAGTTGTATAATTATCCGACTACTCATTGATCTTCACTTATATCTTTCGGAGTAGTTTGTCATTTGCTCTACTACTTCACTTATATCTTTTAGAGCACGGTGGTGGATTTATTTTGTAGAAATTAATGAACTCTCATGCTTCACTTATATTATTTTGAGAGTCTTAAACATCATGGTAATTTGAACAAAAACTATCATAGGAAGTGAATTGGATGCTATGATCAATTTGATACTTGATAATTGTTTTGAGATATGGAGGTAGTGATATTAAAGTCATGCTAGTTGGGTGATTATGAATTTAAAGAATGCTTGTATTGAAGTTAGCAAGTCTCGTAGCATGCATGTATGGTTAAAGTTGTGTAACAAATTTGAAACATGAAGTGTACCTGGCTTGTGCATCCTTATGAGTGGCGGTCGGGGACGAGCGATGGTCTTTTCCTACCAATCTATCCCCCTAGGAGCATGCGCGTAGTACTTGGTTTTTGATGACTTATAAATTTTTGCAATAAGTATATGAGTTCTTTTGACTAATGTTGAGTCCCTGGATTATACGCACTTTTACCTTTCCGCCATTGCTAGCCTCTTCGGTACCGTGCATTGCCCTTTCTCACCTTGAGAGTTGGTGCAAACTTCGCCAGTGCATCCACACCCCGTGATACGATACGCTCTATCACACATAAACCTCCTTATATCTTCCTCAAAACAGCCACCATACCTACCTATCATGGCATTTCCATAGCCATTCCGAGATATATTGCCATGCAACTTCCATCATCATATTCATGACATACATTACTTTTGTCATATTGCCATTGCATGATCATGTAGTTGACATCGTATTTGTGGCAAAGCCACCATGCATTATTTTTCATACATGTCACTCTTGATTCATTGCACCATCCCGGTACACCGCCGGAGGCATTCATATAGAGTCATATCTTGTTCTAGTTTCGAGTTGTAATCCATATGTTGTAATCAATGAAAGTGTGATGATCATCATTATTAGAGCATTGCCCAAAAAGAAAAGAAAAAAGAAAGGCCAAAAAAGGGGGCCAAAGAAAAAAAAGGAAAGAAAGGAAAGAAAAAAAGAAAATAAATAAAAAGGGCAATGTTACTATCTCTTTTTCCACACTTGTGCTTCAAAGTAGCACCATGTTTTTCATATAGTGAGTCTCATAAGTTGTCTTTTTCATACTAGTGGGAATTTTTCATTATAGAACTTGGCTTGTATATTCCTACGATGGGCTTCCTTAAATGCCCTAGGTCTTCATGAGCAAGCGAGTTGGATGCACACCCACTAGTTTTCTTTTGTTGAGCATTCATAGCTCTAGTGCATCCGTTGCATGGCAATCCCTACTCCTCATGTTGACATCAATTAATGGTCATCTCCATAGCCCGTTGATTATCCTCGTCAATGTGAGACTTTCTCCTTTTTTGTCTTATCCACACAATCCCCATCATCACATTCTATTCCACCCATAGTGATATATCCATGGCTCACGCTCATGTATTGCGTGAAGGTTGAAAAAGTTTGAGATTATTTAAGTATGAAACAATTGCTTGGCTTGTCATCGGGGGTATAGAAGTTGGGAACATCTTTGTGTGACGAAAATGAAGCATAGCCTAACTATATGATTTTGTAGGGATGAACTTTCTTTTGCCATGTTATTTTCAGAAGACATGATTACTTTGATTAGTATGCTTGAAGTGTTACTATTTCTTTTATCAATATAAACTTTTGTCTTGAATCTTTTGGATCTGAATATTCATATCACAAGTAAGAAGGATTACATTGAAATTATGCCAACTAGCACTCCGCATCAAAAATTATCTTTTTTATCATTTACCTACTCGAGGACGAGCAGGAATTAAGCTTGGGGATGCTTGATACGTCTCCAACGTATCTATAATTTTTGATTGCTCCATGCTATATTATCTACTATTTTGGGCAATATTGGGCTTTATTATCCACTTTTATATTATTTTTGGGACTAACCTATTAACCGGAGGCCCAGCCCAGATTTGCTGTTTTATGCCTATTTCAGTGTTTCGAGGAAAAGGAATATCAGACGGAGTCAAAACGGAACGAAATCAACTGGAGAAGTTATTTTTGGAAGGAAAGCCACCCGATGGACTTGGAGTGCATGTCAGGGAAGAAGGGAGCTGCCCACGAGGGTGGGGGGCGCGCCCACCCCCTTGGGGCGCGCCCCCTGCCTCGTGGCCCCCCCTTCGGTCCACCGACATACTTCTTTCACCCATATATACCTACGTATCCTAAAACTTCCAGAACAGAAGATAGATCGGGGGTTCCGCCGCTGCAAGCCTCTGTAGCCACCAAAAACCTCTCGGGAGACCTTTCCGGTGCCCTGCCGGAGGGGGAACCCATCACTGGTGGCCATCTTCATCATCCCGACGCTATCCATGACGAGGGGGGAGTAGTTCACCCTCGGGGCTGAGGGTATGTACTAGCAGCTATGTGTTTGATCTCTCTCTCTCTCTCGTGTTCTCTCTCGTGTTCCCTCTATGGCACGATCTTGATGTATCCCGAGCTTTGCTATTGTAGTTGGATCTTATGATGTTTCTCCCCCTCTACTCTCTTGTGATGAATTGAATTCCCCCTTTGAAGTTATCTTATCGGATTGAGTCTTTTATGAGAACACTTGATGTATGTCTTGCCGTGATTATCTGTGGTGACAATGGGATATCATGTGCCACTTGATGTATGTTTTGGTGATCAACTTGCGGGTTTCGTGACATTGGGAACCTATGCATAGGGGTTGGCACACATTCTTGACTCTCTGATAGAAACTTTGGGGAACTCTTTGAAGTACTTTGTGTTGGTTGGATGAATCTGAGATTGTGTGATGCATATCGTATAATCATGCCCACGGATACTTGAGGTGACAATGGAGTATCTAGGTGACATTAGGGTTTTGGTTGATTGTGTCTTAAGGTGTTATTCTAGTACGAACTCTTTTATAGATTGATCCGAAAGAATAACTTTGAGGTGGTTTCGTACCCTAACATAATCTCTACGTTTGTTCTCCGCTACTAGTGGCTTCGGAGTGACTCTTTATTGCATGTTGAGGGCTTGTTATATGATCTATCTATGTTATTATTGTTGAGATAACTTGCACTAGTGAAAGTATGAACCCTAGGCCTTGTTTCCTATCATTGCAATACCGTTTACGCTCACTTTTATCATTAGTTACCTTGCTGTTTTTATTAATTCAGATTACAAATACATTTATTTACCATCCATATTGCACTTGTATCACCATCTCTTCGCCGAACTAGTGCACATATACAATTTACCATTGTATTGGGTGAGTTGGGGACACAAGAGACTCTTTGTTATTCGGTTGCAGGGTTGCTTGAGAGAGACCATCTTCATCCTACGCCTCCTACGGATTGATAAACCTTAGGTCATCCACTTGAGGGAAATTTGCTACTGTCCTACAAACCTATGCACTTGCAGGCCCAACAACGTCTACAAGAAGAAGGTTATGTAGTAGACATCAGCGTGCACTGCAATCCAGCCACGGGTCAAGCTCCCGTCCCATCCAGGCCGTACGATGGGACGAGACATAAATCACTGATGACCAAGACAATAGTGTTTTCACCCATGCCTATGGTCACCCGGGGCGTGGCAACAGTGCCCCTTACCTACCCGCTGACCAGGGCTGGCGTGGCAACAGTACTTCCGCCCTTACCGCTGACAACAGCAAGCGGCAGCCTGATGGAGAGCACTATACACGACTCGACTCGGCCACGCCCTGATGATCGACAAGACGGCGCACAGTTCCCCTAGGCACGCGGGGCCCGCACCTAGGGGAACCCGGCGAACCACAAGCCCTCAAGCGGGATCCAGCCAGGCATCCCGGACACCGACAATACGGACCCACCAACTCGGCATATTACCATTGTAACCCTGGGTGGGCTGGTCTATAAAACCGCCCAGGAACCCACGCCTACAGAGGCATAAGTCATGTAATGTAAGGCAACAGAAGATACAGAAAGCTGACTGTGAGAAGCGGAGCGAACAAGCAAGCATAGGACTAGCCACCAAGCCGCAACACCAGAGAGAAGGAGCAGCCTAAGCCTTGGCCAGCTTCCTTCCACCTCATACAGCTCTAGGAGCGACATTGTACTATCGATCATCCAACTACACTCGGCAGGACTAGGGGTATTATCTCTCCGGAGAGCCCCGAACCTGGGTATGTCCAGTGTCCCGCGCCCACTCATGCCAACCTCGTCTCTGGAGCCCACCAGTGCCCTCGAGCCTCCTCCTCTCTTTAGCCATCCCTTGGCATCTGTCGTGCGCCCACCACGACAGTTGGCGCCCACCGTGGGGTAGCTCGAGGAGCTGGCCGGGAGCATGCTTCAGGCGGAGCCCTTCTCCTACACCGACGAGTCCGTCGCATTGGCGGACGACGTTGTCGGCGCGCTCGCCGCCTCCTTCACCGCGCTGCGCATTTCCGATGCGTTTGCAACCGACGAGTACCCCAGCAAGGTGCTCAGCTACTCCGACTCTCCGCTCTCCTTCGGCGGTGGCATTGCCGCCGGGGCGATGGACGTCCATGTGGAGGTTTACGTCACCGGCGACGGTGCCTCCTCCTCGTCGAGCAAGACGAGGAAGGCCGCGGAAGCCAGGGCCGCTGCAGAACAGACCGAGCCATCCGATCTGTAGCGCGTCGTGATGCAGAGCCTCCGCATCCCTATTGGCACCGACATCGACGCCACCAACATCGCCGAGGCCCGATCTCAGCTCAAAGAAAGGCGCTAGCAGATGCTGGACATGTCCGAGACGCTCGCCGCCACCAAGCGTCGCCTGGAGGCCGCTCAGTTGGAGCACGACGCCACTCATGGATTCGCGCCCGCCATGGCTGAGCCAAGCCGGGTCGCTGATGTACGCACCCAGGGAGGAGCGATCGGCCGGGCCCTTGGCACCGTCCGAACCGTCTACGAGACCCCAGTGAAGAACATGCGTGCTGCGGAGGCAGCCGCGGTCGGCCTCGACCAGCTCACTGGTGAGGAGCTGAAAGAGCACATTGGGCGGATGCGCGAGCTCCTCCACGCCGCCAACACCCAGCAGGATCGCCTGCACCAGCTCGCCAAGCCGGCGGGGTCCGGCCCCGCCCGCCTTGGCGGACCCGGCGAACTTCTGCACACAGCTTCCTCGCCGCCCGGTGAGGCGCACTCCGGCCAAGCCCGGACTCGGCGCAACCCGGCCGCCACAGCCGCCGACGTCCTAGGCAACGAGCCCGCATCGGAGACTTAGCGTGGACCCGGCCAGCCTGGCCGGCGTCCGGCTCCAACCGACCTGGCCCCTCAGGGCCTGGCCGCCAAACGACTCGGCCCGCGCGCCATCAACGACGCCGACGCTCGCCACCGCCTCGATCAGCTCGCTCGCTCCCTGGAGGTGGAGGAGAGCGGTGCTATCGGGCCAGCCTGCTTCGGCCCACGCATCCGGGAAGAGCCCTTCCCCAAAGGGTTCATGCTTCCCCGCGACACCCCCAAGTACAACGGGACCGTGAAGCTAGAAGACTGGCTCACCGACTACACCACGGCCATTGGCATCACCGGTGCCAGTCGTCGTCTCGCCGTGTGCTACGCACCGCTCATGCTCCAGGGGTCGGCCCGCATGTGGTTGAAGAGTCTGCCGATGGGCAGCATCAGCGCGTGGGTCGACTTCGAGGAGGCCTTTGTCCGCAATTTCACGGGGACCTACAAGCGACCCGGTCGCCCTAGCCAGCTCGCCATGTGCGTGCAGGGGCCGACGGAGACGGGTCGCGAGTACCTCGCACGCTGGACCGAGCTTCGAAATAGCTGCGAGGGCGTCCATGAAGTCCACGCGATCCAGTACTTCATCAGCGGGTGCCGAGACGACACCCTCCTCAAGCACAAGCTCTTGCGCTCCGAGGCGGCCACCATGGCCGCGCTCATGGTGACGGCAGACAAGTACACCAACACCGACTCCGCCATGAAGATCCAGGTGGCACTGGATGAAGCCGGCAAGGCGAAGCCGGTTCCTCCCCCGAAGCCGGCCGGCGAAAGCAGCTGGCAGCAGCATCACCAGAACAACAAGCGCAAGGTCGAGCAGCCGGCGCAGCGTCATGACAACCGGCTCGTCACGGCCGCCGAGCCCGCGGCGGCCCCGGCGGTGAAGCGCCGGCAGACCGGCAAGATGGCATGGCAACCCGCCATGAGTTTCGAAGAGATGCTCGACGCCCATGCAAGCACCACAGCGGCGCAAGACCCTCCACACACACGCTTCGACAGTGCGCCATCACCAAGCGCATCATGAGGGGATTCGTCCCGCCTCCTCCGGCTCCGGCTCCAGCTCCAGGCACAGGACAGCCGCCTCCGCCTCCGCCTCCGCCTCCCACTGGCGGCGCGATCTGGAACGACGCCTACCCAGACCAGAACGCGTCCTACGTTGTCTTCACCAGCCTCGACGATGACAAGCGAAGCGAGCGCCTTCTTCGGCAGGAGGTGAACACTATCGTCCCGGCCAAGCCGGAGTTCATGCATTGGTCGGATCGGTCGATCACATGGACCCGGGAGGATCACCCGGCGGTCATGCCGAGTCCAGGTGGATACGCCCTCGTCCTCAACCCCACCATCGTCGCGCGGTGCACATGCAAGTTCTCCCGAGTCCTCATCGACGGCGGCAGCAGCATCAACATCCTCTACCGCGACACGATGACCAAGCTCGGCCTCAAGGCCGAGGACCTGGAGCCAACCCGGACGATCTTCCACAGCATCATGCCCGGCCTCTCCTGCTCTCCCATTGGTCCGGCATCAAGCTGTGACTCGTCAAGCCACTCATCCTCTCACTCGGCAGCTGGCTCGACAAGTTGCCGGCTGTTCTCTGGAGTCTCCGCACCATGCCGAATAGGTCGACCGGGTTCACCCCATTCTTTCTCGTCTATGGAGCCGAAGCCATCATCCCGATCGACGTCTAGTTCGACTCGTTGCGCGTCATGATGTACACCGAAGCGGAAGCCAGAGAAGCCCGCAAAGACGGCGTCGACCTGCTCGAAGAAGCACGTCTCCTGCCGCTCACTCGCTCGGCCATCTACCAGCAAGGTCTAAGGCACTACCATAGCAAGAAGATCAAGCCCATTGCGTTCCGCGAGGGCGACCTCATCCTCCGCCTCGTCCAAGAGCAAGCAGGCCAACACAAGTTGTCCCCTCCATGGGAGGGCCCATTCATCATGAGCACGGCCTTGCACGATCGCAATGCCTACTACCTCATCGATGCACGCAAGTCAAAGAAGCGCAAGAAGTACACCGCCGGTGAAGAAACGACAGGGTCGTGGAACGCGAAACTCCTCCGCGCGTTTTACAGTTAGCCGCACGAGTGTATGTATCGTCGCCTTTTGTAAACACATGAAACTATGGGGTCCCCAAACGAGACTCGGGGGCTACCATTTGCCGACCAATTTATTGCATTCTTATTTTTTATGCATCACTATACCACTGAACCCGACCACCGGTCCGACTCGCTCGACCCGGGGGCTCGGGGGCTGGCCGGCTCGATAGCCACCCTGCCGCCTTACTTGGTGATTCCTGATAAAAGTTAGGATGTCGCGGTCCCTCACTTCGCCCTAAAGCCACAGATCCAGCTTTGGCTGTCGGCTGGCAAGCACAACGGGCCAAAGCTCCTTTACGATTCATACACTAAGTCTAAGGCCGCCGGGTCGATCAACCCGGCCTGCCATTCAAATGAACAGCCACACGACCGGCTGCTCGCCAACCGGCTTCGCCGGATTGCCGCCAGCCGGCCCAGTGGGTGTTTCGCTCGCGCTCAACATTTCCAAAGACCCAAGACCTGCGCGCCCCTTTCAAAGAATCGAACTCCTTGTCACGGACCGGAGCCT